>NC_136268.1:152037220-152124720 GCF_964187855.1 Myxine glutinosa
ATCTATCCCAGACAGACCACAGACAAACGGAACAAGGCTGACTTACACAGGGATTGATGGCAGGGAAGGACAGGCAGTCGATAGCACAAGGTGCACCTTGGCTCAGGGACAGGATATAGCACGGTCCAGTCCAGAGATGCGGGGAGGTGTCACAGCGCTCGGATGGTGGCGTCCTTCTCTCTCCAAGCTGAGCGCGCATCTGACGTCACCTCCCTCTTCCTGCGCATGCTCAGCGGGGAGTCACACGCCCTCGGCTGGTTGGCTCCACCCCAGATGGGACCGGTCCACCGCTTCTATTGGGTGCGGGGGTTACCGGGTTCCGCCCTTGACGAGGAGCTGACAGCGAGCCCCTACTTGGTAACCCCGTCGAGCACATGTTCGATGGCGGCTCGTTGGAAAGGCCTGGTGCCCTCCCAACACCCCGTACCAACCAAGCCGGAGTGAGGACGCGCACTCCCCGCGCCGCCGCCGTTGTTGTTGTTGTTGTTGTTGCTGAACCATGAGGAAGAGCTGCGGGGAGGTATTGGGAGGTCCTAAACTTCCTAACGGTGCCATACAATCACATTCTGGTGCAACGAAGAGTCAGAATTAATGGAAACGAGTCCTTAACTGACATAGACTAAGAATAACTAGCAAGATGTCCTATAGTTGTCTTACGTGAGATGCGGTGAACCTGGGTGCGACATTTAATGGGGGAAATAGGGGAAGGTCGGGTCTACAGAGTGTTGTTTACAGAAAATGGGACTAGGGAATGGGGGATTGGGGATAGTTGGGAAGTATTGAGGAAATAGGGGAATATTTACAAGCGGATATGGATGGATGTAAATCCCATATCCGCAACAATATATATATATTATATATATATATATATATATATATATATATATATACGTATATATATATATATATAAAACACAGTTTGTGTGTGTGTGTGTGTGTGTGTGTGTGTGTGTGTGTGTGTGTGTGTGTGTGTGTGTGTGTATGTGTGTGTGTAATGTTACCGATAGACTCTGAAACGGAGAGGCTCACGTGCTTGATATTTGGCATAGACAAGGCCATTGAGCCTGGGATGAACATGGCCGAGACAATATTTGACGAGATCCATATTTTTTATTCATATTTACCTCAGCGCATTTCAGCGAAGTACCCGCTAATCTCAGCCAGTGCGAGCAGCTCGCTGATTCGCTCAGAGCGATCACGTGATGTTCCATCCCGTCACACGTTTGCACGTAATTCAGGATGAAAAGCCATTGTGTTTTTTCACCTTTATGCGACCGTGTTTTGTGTCGATTTTGTGCGATATGAATAAAATTTTAATACATATTTCGTGTTTGCGAATTCGAATACGAAGGATTTCCCCTTTCGATTTCGAATACGAATCGAATACGAGCTTGAGTCGAGAGGGCGAATGTACGGGTTGGGAATGTGCGGGTCTCCCTTCCCCCGCCCGGCAACGCCGGTACTGGAGGACGTGGGTCACAGGATCGGTGAGTCTCCCAAATCCGCTTCGTGCTCTTTCGAAGATGCAGGACGATGTCGCGATTGTTGTGCTGCTCTCCGACCATGAGAACTGCAACGTCATTGTTGACTGGCCCTCCCCCTCACACCTCCCCCGTCCGTCCTCCTCCTCCCTTCCCCCCTCCGTCCTCCCCCTCCCTCCCCCCTCCACCCTACCCCTTCTCTCCTCTCCTCTCCCCTCCCCCTCCCCCTCCCCCTCCCTTTCCCCCCTCCCCCTCCCTCTCGCTCTCTCCCCTCCCCCTCCCTCCTCCCCCTCCCTCCTCCCCCTCGCTCTCCCCCCTCCCCCTCCCTCCTCCCCCTCGCTCTCCCCCCTCCCCCTCCCTCCTCCCCCTCGCTCTCCCCCCCTCCCCCTCCCTCCTCCCCCTCCCTCCCCTCCCTCCCCCTCCCCTCCTCCTCCCCCCTGCCCCCCTCCCTCCTCCCTCCCCCCACCCCCCTCTCGCCTCACCCTCCCATCCCTCACCCTCCCCTCCCCCCTCCCCCTCCCCCTCGCCCCTAATATCTGCGTTGTATAAAGAAATGAGCTTAGGTCCTTTTCATCTTCGCGCCACCACCCAATTACATCAGTGGGCATAATCGATCCCGCGCCCCATTTGGCATCCCTCAAGTTTGTTACGCTTTGGCTACCCGCAATTTGTAACGCTTTGGCTGCCAGCAGCGTTCGCTGCCCTTTGTTGGCTCGAAACTAGCTAACCTTTGTTGGCTCGAAACTAGCTAACTTCACGCTGTCGAAACCAAAGCTTTCAGAATTATTGGAATCTCCCGCGATGAAGCTATCTCTCCCTCAAGATATTGCCCCATTTGGCATCCCTCAAGTTTGTTACGCTTTGGCTACCCGCAATTTGTTACGCTTTGGCTGCCAGCAGCGTTCGCTGCCCTTTGTTGGCTCGAAACTAGCTAACCTTTGTTGGCTCGAAACTAGCTAACTTCATGCTGTCGAAACCAAAGCTTTCAGAATTATTGGAATCTCCCGCGATAAAGCTATCTCTGAGGGCCTTTCACTCACTCACCGCAGGCAGGTAGGTGGTCTTTCTGTCTTCTACCGACTCCTCTCCGGCCTTGCACCCCCAGCTCTCTCTGTGCTCTGTCCCCCAAATATTCCTACAGGTCGCACAAGATCTGCCAGCAACCCTCTGATGGTTAAACTGCCGAAATCTCGGCTCTCTGCTCACCTTCACTCTTTCATTCCTCTTTTCTCCCGCCTCTGGAACAAACTCCCTCACTCCCTTCAATCCCACTCGTCCCTCCAGGTCTTTAAAACAGCTGTTCACCACCATCTCTTATCTTCCCCCATCCAAAACCTTGATCTTTTCTACCCCCGCTAATTCACCCCAGATCCACCTTGTTTGAAATTCCAACTTCTTTCCTGGAAGTCCTGGCAGTGTCCATATGTTTTATACCTCTCCCACCCCCCCCCCCCTTCCCATGCCCCCACCCAATGCCCTCTCCCTCTCACAGATCTCTCGATGTCTCCATGTCTCTCGGTCCCTGCTCTCAAAATAATGTTGTGTTTGTGTCCTTCCTCCTCTCTCCCCATCTTGTCTACCGCTCCCGATGTTATATGTTTTATGTCGGTTTGTTTTTCTGTGTGATTAATGTTCGCTCTTTCACGAGCCTCGATCTTGTATACAAAAAAAAAAAGAAAAAAAAGTGACACGAGGTAGGCCTGAAAAAAGGGAGGAGCGCAGGGTCAGGGTGTGGCGGCATGAAGCAGCACATCAGAGTCGGTGACGGTAAGGAGCAACAGTCAACCAGGGCTCGGAGGGCATGGCGTGATAGGGCTTGGTAAGGGTGCGTCTAGCAACTGCTGGAAGGTTCGCTGGGCAAGGCTATATAAGTCTTCGCCCAAAGCCCTTGAACAGGACTGAGAGGACTGGCTGGAAAAGGAATTGTTGTACAGCACTGATGAGGATTGGTTGTTGGAGAACTCACGAGGACGCGCGTGCACACGACAGTATCGAGGACTTGTAAGCGCATTGTTCGCGTTTATTGAACTATTACGTACGTGACCGCATCCACAAGTGTAACCGCCAAAGCCAGCCCTACCGTTCGCCCTGTAATAATCCCGTGCACGCCAACGACACGCGGAGAGCTCCTGGCCGCTGTATTCATCTTCTTCGCGGTGCGAGTTGGGGACCGAAGGGAGAGCTGCCCGGACGCCATCCCTGGACCATCAACCTGTTCGTCTGCAACCCCGTGTGAATGTGTCTGAGTGTGAATGGGCCCGTTGTCCAGGGGATAAGTATAAGACTGTTTAAGGCTGCACTGTGTCTTCTTCTGCTGAACCATTGTACATTGTGTAAATAAATTCCGTTCTTCCTTTCTTCCAAATTCGACCGTTTCTGTGATTTCCATCATTGGGTAAGCGTGGCACGATTAAGAACCGCTTGGATCGGGTTTAATCATTGATAATGGCTCGGGTCACGGGTTCGCTACCGCTCGGCATATCCACCAACACCTGTGATTCCGGCGGGGCTTATTTCCTCGTTTTTGTGCAGCGCGAGTACTTAGGTATTAGTGATTAGTCCTACGACACTACTTCGCGCTGTCCGGGGAGGACGTCATAGGTCACGGGTCCCGTCGGCTAGTCAAAGACAAGGGGACTAATCCCCCCTTGGTAAGGGGCAAAGGCCGGCGCTGAGATCCGCAACAATTGGTGTCGGGGAGTGGGATTTAGAACCCTACTAAAAAATTTTGGGACGAATTGGCTCCAGATTACGAGCGACCAAAAATTTAGTTTTAACATCCAAATTAAAATCGTGCCATGGATAACCAAGACGGTCGGATACCGGTGGGGGTAAATGAGGAGGATGAGGAGCTAGAATCAACCCAGGACCCCCGGGAAGAATTGGGAGAGATGGAGGATGCAATTGATGAGGGTACAGCAGTAGGGGTAGCAGGGAAAGGAAATGGCGGCGCCTCGCACGTGGCCACGGCAGCCGAGCCCGCTGTGCGACCCGGGAGCAACATTGAATCCTACCTAATTCAACTAATGGAAAAAATGAACAACCAAGAGGATAGAATGAAGGAAATGAAAAACGAAACCCGGGAAATGAAAGAAATGCTGGGCGCCCGACAGAATGAAATGAATAAATTAAATGGGAAAATGCACATCCAAGAGAAAAAAATGGACACCCGAAGGGAGTTAATAAATGAGATGGGGAAAGACATAAGGCGCAGGTCGAGCGGGAAAGTCGCATTGGTACGCGACGGGGTAACGCGATGTGAGAAACGCGTGGAGAGCGGGGCAGAGCAGAGCACAGTTAAGTGGACCGGGGTAGAAATCGCGACATGGGGTATGGAAAAGCCGACGGCCGCCGAATTAGAAGAGAAAATTCTAAGCACGCCGGCGGTCGTTGGGCAAGAAAAAGAAATGATAGTGGAAATTGGGGTTGAAGAGACGGGAGAAAGAGTAAATGTATCGTCGGAGGAAAAGATGGAATATGTGCAAAGTCCGTGTTCGCATCGTGATGTCGTGCTGCCTGACCCAAATGGAAGTTTGCAGGTGCGGTTGGAGGAGAAGAGAATCCCGAAGGTGAGTAGGAGTGTGTATGGTGCGAAAATGTTTGGCGTGAAAGTTTTTGGCGTGAAAACATTTTTCGCGCGCTTCGGATCGCGACGTCACCCGGGCGCTCGTGGAAGGACCGTGGGGAGGTGTACGAAAGCAAATGGCGCGCGTGTGCGAACGGCGCCGGAGCGCGAGTGTAAGACGGAGTGTATGTGGGAAGAGTGTGTTGAAGAAGAGTGTGAAACGGAGTGTGCGATGGCCAAAGAGAGTGTGCGGGGGTGCACACCAGAGCACGTGATTGGGTGTGCAGCAAAAAAGTGCACACCCATGGTTGTTACGGAGTATGTAACGGGAGAGTGTACATGAGGGTGTGTGATGGCCAAGTGTGTTACAGAGTGTGTGACGGAGGAGTGTGTGATAATGGAGTGTGTGAGCGGCGTGAGTGCGCCTGAGTGGTGTGCACCTGAGTGTGCACGAGAAGAGAATGCACGAGAGCGTGCGGTAACAGAGTGCAGGGGGTGTATGAGAGGCGCTGGGACGCCTTGGTGTGGAATGAGTATGGGAAGGGTCGCGTGGTGTGAGAATGTGATTCGGGCATCGATGCAGACCGGGTTAGCGTTTAGGCCGACGTATAGCCGACGCGAGCTCTCGGGGCGTGGTGCGCTTTGTGTGCTGCGGGGACCGGCAGGGATCATTGCCGCGGCGGTCTCGCAAGGAGCGCTGTGCACGATTCGTGCCGGGCCCCGCCCTGTATGGTCGGTGCCGCGTCGTAAAGGCGATCGGCACGGTTCAAGGGGGGGTAGGAGAGGTCGGACCTTCGCCCCCTGGCGGGCACGGTGCTCCGGCCGGGGGAGGTTGGGCCACCGTGCGTGGGGCCGCAAAGCCTCATGTAGGGATGGCACCTGGAACCTTGGCCCAAGTATGCCTCCTCCCCAGAATCGAAAATGCCGGACGGACCCAACCAACAGGAGACCAACCACCCGCATGCATTGCTCGGCTTTTCGAAGCCGAGCTATGACGACGATGTATTACCGCACCGAGAGGCTCAAGTATAGTGGACGAATGGCCGTAGTGTTGGCGAATGGTAGCTTTACCATTCATCTTTGGGGGCACATGAGCTTTAGATTATGGGGTGGCAGCGTAAACTAGCCGAGGGCGGGCTAGGATATTGTTAGGGATTTAGAGAGGACAATAGGAGACATGAGATTTAAGTAGTGACTTTGGTACCGGTAGAGGGGACGTAGTCAGATTAGATGGATGTTAATGACAAGGGAAGTGCTTAGTGTAAGGGAAGACGGGAAAGCATGAGTTTTAGAGGGAAGTAGTTAGTTAGATGATGCTGTGTGTGTGTAAAAGTGTATAAGTGGTGTATTTTTTTTTCGTATACAAGATCGAGGCTCGTGAAAGAGAACATTAATCACACAAAAAGTCAAACCGACACACAAAACACAAAAAACAAGGGGAGCGGCAGACAAGATGGGGAGAGAGGGGGAAGGGCACAACCACAACATTTGAGAGCAGGGACATCGGGAGGACTTGGGGGGAGGTGGGAGAGGTATAAAACATATGAACACTGCAAGGACTCTGGGGTGAATTAGCGGGGTTAGAAAAGATCAAGGTTTTGGATGGGGGAAGATAAGAGATGGTGGTGAACAGCTGTTTTAAAGACCTGGAGGGAGGAGTGGGATTGAAGGGAGTGGGGGAGTTTGTTCCCAGAAGTGGGAGAAAAGGGGGAAAAGGTATTGAGGACAAGTGGAATTGCGTTGAGTGAATGGACTTGCATGGCATGCAAGTGGAAAATGGTTGTGTGGAATGGATGGTGTGGAGTGAGTATTGTGGAATATGTGGAGTGGAGTGCATGGTGTGAAGTAGTGGATGGGGGAAGATGGACCCCTTCACGAATACCCGGGGAGGGTAGTTTAAAAGTAGGTAGAGGGAGTAGGTAAATTGTGGTTGGATATTGAAATCTGTGGTGCTGAAAGTAGCAGAGTACTGCTTGGTTGGTGCATAAGTGAAATGGAATGGCTGGGCGTGTGGCCTGTTAGTAAGAATGATTAAATGGGCACTCCGCCACTGTTAGTCTGTCGGCCAGGTGAGGCCGCATGTAGGCTCTGGGAGCCTGTTAGAGTTCAATGGGGCCCGAGGATCCTATGGAGAGGACCCGGGTAGCCCGATGCCAGAGAGGGCGGTAGTGGGGTGAGAGAGCCAGAGGGCCTTCCCCAGGTTAGGGTGAGGAGCAGGTAAGCTCGGGTGGCGACATATAGTGGCGGAGGTGTGCAGGTGAGCGGACCTTCTGGTGAGCCACAGGACCCAGCCCCGAAATTGTGCGAGGGCACAGGGAGTAGAATCGGGGGAGTGAGACCCCAAATTGGAGAGCGCCACAGTATGTGCAATGGGAATTGGTTTTTAGAACCACATTGTGTAATGATGGCCAATGGATTGGCAGGGAAAGACCCCGGGTAGTGTAAAGTGTGTTAATGTCATTTAGAAGGTAGTTCAGAGAAAATCTCTTCACACCATCCGCATCCACTCACCAAGATGATAAGACTCCACACCATATTTTGGCAGACATTTGGGAATGAAAGACGCATCTCGACGTAGGGGTGACATTGTTTGTTATTCCATCTCTTTCTCCTTAGGAGGGATTGATGATGATTTGGCATTAGGGGAGATATGGGGGACGGGACATAGCGACGGATTTGATAAATGTGTAAATTGTGTAAATACAGGGTAGGGGCAAGGGTAGGTTAGGTGACAGGGGGGGGAACGTACGCTAGGGATGGGCTTTCTCCGCTCGCTCTCCAGCGTCCTTCACCTTGCATTGCCTTGTTTTTAACGTGTACTCTTGTGGCCTTGCCCCGCTGCTTTGCTTGTCCTCCTTCCCCCACTCATGGACTTGTTTCTTTTGGGCCCGGGGGGAATGCGCAGGTGACTGCAGTTGTGTGCCCGCACCTCCGCTGCCTCCGGCCTGCACTGGTACACCACTTATGGACCACACGTTCTGTGGCCTAGCACCACCTTATGGACCCCATGTTCTGGGGCCTGGCACCTCTGCTGGGGACCGGTCATTGCTGCCAGCAGCATCTTGGTTGAGGACCACGGTTTTAAGTGGCACCTATGCCATGCAGGTGGACCACCGGAGTTGGGCCTGCTGGCCATAAATAAAGAGTGGACACGATCGGTGCAATCCGTTTTTATTAAATAGGCAGCAAGTGAGAAGAGCATGATGATCAGAACCAGCGGCCCAGCGGAGAAGACATCACAAGGCACCATTTATTAGTTTTTCTTTGAAATGTGTTTTGTGCTTTTCTCGATGGTGCTTTGCTCGGTATTTTTTATTATTGGTGCATATTGGTGCATGTGGTATGGTGTATCAGTGCAGTGCAGTGTGGTATTTTTCCTCTTCTCAAAAGTTCTGCTTTTGGTTCCCACAAAAGACAGGTCCTGGGTTGCAGCTTTGTAAATAATCAAAATAGTAGTGTGTTTGTAAATAATGCTCCCCACTGGCTAAATGTGTAGTTTTGAAAATAATTCCGAAATTCGGCTTCTTGGCTGCTGCTGGGCTGCTGCTTCTTGCGTCTTCCTGCTTCGTCTTCGGTGTGCCATAATAAAACTTGGAGATCTTCCTTCCTGACACACTGGAATAAATAAAATGCACAAACCGTGTCCGTTCTTTATTTGCAGGGCCATCTTATGGTCCATCTGCGTGACTTTGACGCCACTTAAAACCAGTGGTCCGCAGGGGCAAGATAACGCTTGCAGCAATTGTCTGCTCCAGCAAAGGTCCCAGGCCACAGAACGTGTGGTCCATTAGGTGTACTGGTGCAGCAACAGGTAGCAGAGTGCAGCGGCACAGGTGTGGTAAAGTGCAGCCGCACAGCTCAGTGTTCCTGCACACTCCCCTCAACAAAAATAATGGGTCCATGGGTGGGGAGGAAAGACAAAGCAGAGAGTCAGCGGAGGAAAGGGCGCAAGGGTACACGTCAACACAAGGCAATGCAACACGAGGGGCGCGGGAGAGCAAGCAGAGAAAGCTCGTCCCTAACCATTCGTAACCCCCCATGTCAGCCTACACTACATTTGCCCTTCCCTGTATTTACACTTTACAAATCCGTCTCTACGTCTTGTCTCCCATATCCCCCTCTAAGCCAAATTCGTCATCCAATCCATCCCAAGAAGGAAGAGATGGAATATACACATTGTCTCATCCCGTCGAGATGCGTCTCACCCACTCAAATCATTTGCAAAACCTGGTGTGGAGTTCCATCTCCTTTGGTGAGTGGATGTGGATGGTGCGAAGAGATTACTCATCCTAACTATACTCTAATAACATTAACTCTTTTACACTACCCGGAGTAATGCCCTGCCAATCGGCATCTTTAAACAATGCGGTTGTAAAAACCAATTCCCATTGACCCATCCTGTGGTGCCTTCCAAATTTGGGGTCTCACTCCCCCAATTTTTCACTACTGTGCCTTCGCACAATTTCGGGGCTGGGTCGTGTGGCTCCATTAGCAGGTCCAACTACCACAACAGGTGACATCCAAGGACTTCCCGAGGGCTCAATGATACCTGCATTGAGCATCTTGTCTACCTGTTCATCAGCTTCCTCCCTCTTGCTCCAAGGGAGCCGTCGGGCGGGCTGACGAATAGGCCGGTCCTCACCGGTGTGGATCTGATGTTTCACCAGGCCCGTACGTCCAATATCCTCGGAGAACAAGGAGAAGATATCCAAATGGGATTCAATTAATTTGTGTAAGGCCTCCCTCTGGGTACCTTCCAACTCTACGCTACTTTGATTTACCATCTCGGAAATGGGATCGGGCCAATTCCTACTTCTTTCTGAAGACTCCCTCTGGGGCCGGCTCGGCTGGACATTCTCGTCCCTCACTGCCGCGACTTCATTAACTGGGGTGCAGCCGGCTGTCTTCGTGCCCCTTACTATAGTGCGTTGTTCTGCACTAATATTAATTACCCGGACGGCCACCACCGGCCCGTCCGTTTTTACGAGGGTGCGGCCCACAATTAAACCCGGGACGGCCTGTGCTGCAACCGGTTCGACTAGGCCGCAGGACTCCTGCCATGTTGGGCGAGCTAACCATCGGGTCGGCACGATGGCCTCGGCCCTCGGAGGGATGGTCACGGCCTCAGAAGCCTCCAGCTCCATTCTCTCGGCCGTGCTAACCCCCTCCAATGGTAGCTCCTCTACTCCCACTTGCAGGGTCCCCCGGCACAAATCGATTTTACAACCGCTGGCAGTCAACAAATCCAACCCTATTAAGCATGGGTCGCACACCTCAGCCACCCAAACTTCTATCTCCCTCTTTACCGACCCCAACTTGAGGGTTACAAAACCACGCCCTATGATCGGGGCCATTACCCCGGTAGCCAGCTGCAAAACTATGATTTTCCAGATGCTGGATTTTATCCCAGCCGCCTGCACTCGAATTAAGGATCACAGGGCTGATGATCGTGGCGCTAGCTCCTGTGTCCACTGCGGCGTCTACCTCCACGCCGGCAATTTTGCACCGAATCGTCAGGCTACCTGTTCCAATTTGGCCACAATAAATGACCTGTCGCGTCAATGAGGGCGCTTCACCATCCCCTACTACCGAACACGGCCCTGTATGCTCGGCACCTTCTAGTTTCCCGGGCCCTGGCGGGGGGGTGTCTGGTGTCGGCTAACCTGACCCGTACGGGGCGGAGTTGTTGGTCTCGGCTGCCGGGGTGCGTCCCGGCGCGGAGCTCGATACTCCCACGCACGGTGACCCAGCCGGCTACAATTAAAGCACCTCACCTGGTAAGGTGCTTGCCTCCGGAATTCCAAATTCCCCCCCACCCCCCTGAAAGTCCGAATCGGCGCATTTGTCCGTGGCCTACCGGGGGCCACCTCTGGAGCCGCCTGCCATGGTCCAGGTCCCGCCAGGGGCTGGTTCACCAGCCTCCGGACCATGCTCTCCGGGTCAGGGCCCCTTCGGGGGTGGACCCCTAGGGGGGCCGCCACCCGTTACGGGCCCTACCTGGCGCACCGCCACGACGTGGCGCTCGCTTCCCCGGGCCAGGGGCCTCGCTGCTTCCCAACGGGCCGCAGCGTCAGCCGCCTGGCTCAGGGTCTGCGGGCGCCACATGGCGAGCTGTTGTCGGAGCTCTGGATCCGGGAAGGCCTGGATAAAATGATCCAGCGCCAGGCTTTCCTGGGAACCCGCTGCCATGTCCGCGTGTGCAATCCCGACTGCGCGGCGAATTTCGTAAGCAAGTTCCCCGATGGTCTCCTGGGGCTTGCATTTTCGCACCACGAGCTGAGCTTTAACAAGCTCGCTCTGCTGTTCCACTCCGAATCTGTTAATTAAAGCCGCATGGAGGGCTGGCAGGGTGAAGGCACCCGGTGGTAAAGCTGTCAGCACCTCCGCCGCCGCGCGACGCAATGCCCCCACAAGGTGTACTCCACCTTCGTCCACATTCCAAACATTGCCCCTGCACACATGGTCGAATTGCGCCATGTACGCCCTCAGATCACTCTTACCGTCATAGGACGCGAGTGGAACCTTATGGCCGCCTGAAGGCCGGACCCCGTGCGTCGCTCCTTGCGGGGTTAGCGTGGGTCCGAACCGTCCGGTCCCCAACAGTACACTATTCCCGGGGGGCTCCCGCACGTCCCCCGTCCCTCTCAAGACTACCCCTGTCGGTGTCGATGCTTGGGTTGCCCCTCCGCAACCCGCTACCCACTCCATACCTGCACATCCTGGCTCACCAACACCTTTCACACTCCCCATGGTCGGACATCCTTGCACACACTCTCTTTCCACGCACTCCGGACCAGTCGCACACCTCACCATTGGCCTCTCACGAACGCCCGGGTCTATACCAACCCCCAAGCTCACAGAACCTCCCCTCACACCATATACATTTCCGAACATATTGCCACTCACCTCGGCGCCTCTTCCTCTTCGCTCCTCCTCCGCCACCTGCAAACTCTTTATTTGGTTAGCAAGCACGTCATCACGATGTGAGCACAGACCTTGCACCAATTCCATCACCTCCTCCTTGATTTCCTTCTTAGTTTCCCTTCGTCTCTTTTTAATTTCACTCACCCCTTCTTCCACTTCCTCTAACTTTTGTTTCACCTCCTGTATCTCCCGGTGCGCCCCCACAATTTCTTCTTCTAAGGCCACCTTAGTCATCTCTATGTGCTTCCTAACTTCTCGTTCCCTTGCCCCCAACGTCTCTCCCACCTCGTCCAACCTCTTTGTCAGTCCCTCGTGTACCGTCTGGCATTCTTTCTTCGTCGCTATTAGTTCTTTCTTTATTTCTTTCTGTGTCGCTTTCAGCCCCCCTATCACAGCTGTGTTCTTATCGACTTGCTCCCCTAACTCCTTTTGTCCCACTGTCAGCTGCTCTACTCCTCGCGTCAACTCCTCTATACCCCCTTGTAACCTTGCCGTACTTTTTCTCACCTCTTTCTCCACGTGCTCCTCACCCCGCTTTACCTCGATGCGTACCCCCGCACCCTCTTCGCTCACCCCGCGCCTTATGTCCTCCCCCATCTCTCCCATTTCCTTGGTAGATGCCGCCCTCATCTGTTCCAAATCATTCTTTTGAGCGTCCAATTTGCTTTCCAGCCCGTTTTTGACCTCCTCTATCTGATCCCCCATTCGTTTGATTTCCCAGGTGGATTGATCCCCCATCTCCCTCAATTTGCCTCCCATCTTGTTTTCTAACCCCGTTAACCCATTCTTCACCCCTTCCATTTGGTTCTCCTGGGCGGCCATTCTGTTTTCCAGCCCCGTTAGCCCGTCCTTCATTTCCTTAATTTGGCTTCCCAATTCCCCAATTTGACTTCCCATATCATTTCTCAATTCACCAATTTGACCTCCCAATTGCTCCCCCATTCTGTTTTCCATTCCCTCACTGTTGGCCCTCATTTCTCCCATCTCTTTCCTCAATCCCCAATTTGGCTTCCCAATTGCTCCCCCATTCTATTTTCTAACCCTTTTATTTCCCGAGTGGACTTATCACTTTGGGTGTCCAACTTTGCCATCATTTGAATCATAAAGACTCGCATGTACTCTGGCATCTCGGGCTCGGCTGCCGCAGCCATGTGCGAGGCGCCGTCATTTTGTGCACCTGCAACCCCTGCTACCGCACCTTCTTCTATCTCCTCCTCTATTACTCCCACCTCTTCCCTGGTGTCCTGGGTTGACTCTAACTCCTCATTTCCCCCCACCGGCATCCGATCGCCTTGGGTATCCATGGCACGACTATAATTTGGATGTTAAATAAAAATTTTGGCCGCTCGTAATTTTGACAAAATTTTTCCAGCTAATATAAAAATTTGGTTCGGGCTTCAAATCCCACTCCCAGACACCAATTGTTGCGGATTCGGGGGTCGGCTCTCCCCTTATCAAGGGGGGGGGGTTAGTCCCCTTGTCTTGTAAGCTGGCCGTCCCCCAATCCTGGAAGCTATGACGTCACTTCCGGCCGGTGGTAAGTAGGGTTGTAAGCCCAATTAGTCTTATTACCTAAGTACTAGGATGCGTTCGAGGATCGCGCATAAAGAGTGGGAGGAGACGAGCCGTTGAGACCAGCAGAGGTGATGGGTGCACAGCACAAGAGGGTTGCCTGATGCGAGAGATCGTGCCTTGCCTGAGAGGAAATCCCATCATTACTGAGAGAGCGAGAGGGTCGTGGCGTCGACGCAACCACGTTGGTTCCAGCGGTTGTCGTGTTCGCTTTAAACCACGACGCGAGGTCGGAACGGAACCTCGACGGCTGAACGAGCCGAACCGGCCGTCTTTGCCAGCTGAACGGACCTTCTCCTGCCATTCCTGTCATCATCCCCGTGTGAGTCTGTCTTTGTTCTGTCCTGGGTATAAGTAAGACTGTATAGATAAGGCTGCCCTGTGTTCTTTTTACATCCATCTATCCTTGTACAGCTTTGATCTTTCTTTTCCTCTGGTGGTTGTTACAATAAATGTGTGCTTTTTCTCCAAGCTTTGGTTTCGTCTTCCCTCCAGTTGCTTTAGTCTTTTCTTTCCATTGGTTTACGTGGCACGATTTAAACCGCTATAATCGGGTTAGTAATTGTTAACGGCCTGGGTCGTGACCCGCTTCGCTCGGCGTGTCCATTACCGTCGCGACTCGGGCGGGGCTGTCTCCTCGCTGGTTGGGAGGTCACGGTAAGCAGGTATTCGGGGGGTCTTTTTTGGGGGTCTCTGGCCCGATTACCCTGGTCGTGGCTGACCACCAGTGACGTCACAGACCCCCAGGCTCGGCGACGGCCAGTATAACGGACAAGGGGTTAACCCCCCCTTGCTAACGGGAGAGCCGTCGTCCCAGATATGTAACAAATGAGTTAAAGTTATAAAGTTAAATGAGTTAAAGGGTCCCCCTAAAAGGGGACCAAAAAAACAACAACAACCACGGTTCCTGAAAAAGGCCAACCCCCGCTTTGCGGGGAAAAATGGCCTCTAAAGGTGGTTTTTTTTACCTAAGTACTACCACCGGCCGTAAGCGAGGAGATAACTCCCACCCGAGCCGCAGCGTTAATGGATATGCCGAGCAAAGCGAGCCGCGACTCGGGCCATTAACAATAAAACTAAACCCGATCCTGAGCGGTTCCTATCGTGCCACAGGTACTCAATTGAAAGAAAGGACGCAAACGATCGAATAAGAGAAAACCCAGAAAATAAGAAGAACAAAGAGTGGGTTTGTTAATTATGTACAAAAACCCAAAAGAAGAAATGAAAGGAATATACAAGAGCAAAAGGACACAGGGCAAGCTTATCTAAACAGTCTTACTTACAACCCCAGGACAAACAGACAGACTCACACGGGATGGTAGTGGTAGGAGGAGAAGGTCCAAGCAGATGGTTCCAGGCTCCGGGTCCGCGGCGAAGAATGGCAGGCAGCTTTGCGTGTCGTTGGCGCGCGACCGGACCTTATAGATATATCGGGGGACTGGGATGCGGCATACGTAATATGTGTGCCAACTCTCTCTCTCTCTCTCTCTCAATGTTCGTATCAGAGGGCACCCTCGCGCAGTTCCGTGATAGCGCTTTCTCTCTCCTCCTCCTCTCTCTCCTCTCTCCTCACGCAGTCCGCAGTCTCTCTTCTCTCTCTCCTCTCCTTGAAAAGGCACCGCGCCTGCGCTTATATAGTCCGCTTAGAAATCAAGCCGCACACTCTCAAACCACGCCCACCAGTGAGCTCACCTCAGCCCTGATTGGGTAGCGAGGGCTCACCGGCTCCACCCTTGACGGAACGTTGACAGGGCTACACCTCGTTCTTGGCGCTCCGCCCCCTTCTTCTCCAAGCTTGACCGCATGCGTAATGGCGTTTGGAGTGAACGCTGAGGTGGCTGCGGCTGGCAGAGGCGCATAATACAATTTGGAGAGAGAGAGTGCAAAATGAGCGAAATGGGGCCTATCTTATTTGATTAATGCAATGCAGATTCAACTATTGGGAACACAGCCTTAACTAAACACAGACTAAGGAAATAACTGAAAGTCCTATGGTGTCCTACGTGTTGCTTATGGACTAACTATGGGTGCGACCTTATTAAATGATGGGATATTTACAAGAGTTATTATTTACAAGTATTTACAAGTGAGGGGTTCTCAAAACCGCAACAATCTATATAAAATAGTGCTGTGTGCCGATATTGGAACCGGCAATCGGAACAAGCAGATATCGGCTATTTTTCGGTATCTTGCATTATAGACATTTCAAGAAGATGTGCATTAACTTTATTATTTATAAACAGGTCGCAATCGTCGTGTGACGGGGAGAAACATTTGGCTCGGTAATTTGTAAAACATATTAATGTGGCGAATGGCTCGGAAATCAGGTGGTATCGAATTTGTGTTACCGACAAACTCACAATGAGAAACAGCATACCTTTAAAAACTGCACCCGATTCATGTAAAACAACATATTGCTGAAGAAACAGGCGCGAGTTAAAGAAAAACGCTATCACACGTGCTGTACATTCCTGGCAGAGTACATCTTGACGTCATACGTTCCAGGTGTGCATTAAAGGTAAGTGTCTGTTAAATTAATTTTTTCACATTTTAAAGTTGGACTGACAGTATTGTAGCTCTCCTTCCACCTTCTTTACATTCTCTATCTCTCCCGCCAATCTGGCCTCGCTCTCAAACTTTTTCCAGAAACCGATCCTACACCCCCTTACCTGTTCTTGAACAGCCGCCATTTCGTTGCCCATCTCACGTTTGATTTCCCCGCTCATTGCGTCCATTCTAGTGCTCATGATTTGCATTTCCCCTCTGATTCATTCTCTCATCAACTCTCATCAACTCATTCGTTCACAACGCCGCCAAGGCTAACCAACACCCAGCACATTTGCCGAATGACTCAGCATCGAACATTCGTAAGCTGAAGGCAAAAAGACGCATCTCGCCATCTTGCTCTCTCTCTCTCGTTCTGGCTCTCATCTTGAGTGGACGCTGTTTTCTCGGGTGCGCTGGTGAGGAGACGTGTCGGGGCTTTGGGACTTTTGCAATGTGGAAGGAGGAGGTGTTGGTTGACGGTGATGCTCTGCAGAGAGGGAGGGGGTCGCGAGCGAAACCAAGAGGGATTCTGCCTGCTTGCCTCATGCCGGCGGCTGGTTATGAGCGTGACTCCACGCCATTTTGTGCGTTTGCCACGCGGTGGTTTGACGCTACAACCAGCTAGCCTGACCAGCCATTTGGGGGTGCAAAGCTGAGTGCCGGCCGATTACCAAAACATTATTTCTTTTCTTTCAATATCTTTTTCCCTTGTGTGTATACGAGTCTGAGTGGAGATGTCTTAATTAGGAATTTTAGTTTTTACCTTACCTTTCATTGTTATTGGCATTTATTTTCATTAAATCTTTCTTTGTCAAATCTTACTTTTCTTGGGTTGTGGATTTTGCTGTCCCGTCTTTGTGTTTGTGGGTTCGGATCAATCCCCCGCCTGTGTTTCCGATTAGATAAGGCTCGGGCCTTCCTGCGCATGCCAAAGATAATCCCGCCAAGGTTCGGAGTACGCTTCGGAGTTAAAGCTCGTTATGGCCATTCGTCCTCTTGGGGTCTTGAACCCGGGGACACGCCAATATTTTGTGTTAAAGTTGCTTTTCACACGATTAGACAAGCAGGAAACGCTTCATTTTATATCCGCTTCATAGTCAATAACTTAACGAATGAGCACACTTACTTCCTTCCATGTAAGTGCTGCTTCATCGGAATGAACATTACCGCACACTGTATCTCATTGTTCGTTTTAAAATGACAGAATGCTGTTCTGTTCAATGAACCAATTGATTCGAGAAGGGATGTAAAATATATCGATTCACAGCCATTCAATAACATCAATACGTCCATCGTGGCATGGCACCTATCCAGCATAGTATGCACGCGTCATTTGATGTGTGCGAAATGATGTCATTTTATAATCGGAATCGGTAGCATAATTAGCAGATTTTAATTTTTTTTCTCCAATCGGTTATTGGTTATAGTGAAATTTCCTAATCGACACAACACTAATATATATATATATATATATATATATATATATATATATATATATATATATATATATATGTATATTGAATATAGCAAGCGTTTTCTGAATGTAATCAAGACGAGAAACGGGATTGAATGAGGTAGAAGAGTTTTTGCTTTAATGTAAATGAGTATGGTGGTGGCAGCACAAACTGAGAAAGTTGTATTGGTAGAGTCCGGTTTCGATTTGTGGAGTTTGGGAATCATCATAGCTCCTGAGAGCGGTTTCATTGAAATCTGTTAATCTGTTCTCCAGTTAACAAAAAGAGGATTCCTGGGAGAGCTTGCCCTTCATGCGGAGATTACCAGCAACGCAAGTTGCCGTTTGCAGTTTTGCGACGTGTGCCCATTATTTTCCATGACATTTCTATACCCGACGACGTAATAGCGAGTTAAAGGTAAATAATCACGACGTTCTGTGAAGCCTTGCTATCTAATTGGTATGGACGTTATAACAAAACAACGTTAACTGGGACGACGTTAAGCGGGGACACCCTGTACATCTATAATTGCATCATATCAACTGTCTAAACTCGTGTAAAATTATAGGTATTGCCAACGTCGTGTCTGAGTGTAAGTCATATTAGGTGGGATGCCATTGGTTTCCCACAGGAAAATCAGGCTGAATGTTGGAATTGGTATCAATTGGTATTCAGGGTATTGGTATCAATATTTAATAAAGTAATATCTTCATTAATAATGTTGTTGAGTGAGGCATACTGTGTTGCTGTGTTTCCAGGGAGCCAGTGGATGAGATTTTGCGTATTCCTCCTGCAATGCTCAACTGTGCCGGCTGTCAACAACACATTGGTGACCGCTATCTGCTCAAGGCCATTGAAAAGTACTGGCATGAAGACTGCCTGAGTTGTGACCTCTGTGGCTGCCGTCTTGGGGAGGTCGGTCGTCGGCTCTACTACAAACTAGGCCGCAAGTTTTGTCGTCGTGATTACCTTCGGCAAGTCTTTTTTCACTACGGTACCCTCAGCATTACCTTTTGGATTACTATAATTTCAAGTGCCAGGAACAGCCACACTTTTGGAAATTGCCCTTCTATGCTCACTTCCTTGATTCATCCAAACTCCCTCGCCCTTTTAGGATATCTTGGCTGGAGGTTGTAGGAAAATCATTTAAAGGTTGCTCATTGAAACAAGTTCAACTAGAGAGCATGTGAAAATGCAAAGCCCGTCCGCGACCCTTTGTATTCACTCTTCTTCTTCCTCTTCTTCTTCTTCAGCATGCTCAAAATAACTAAACAGTTTTTTTTTAAATACAAAATGAAAATGGATGATTTTATGCAGCCTTGAACTTTGATCTTTTGATCTAAAAAGAAATAATCAACTCCTACCTCTTGATTAGTGAACCAATTCAGTGACCCGATATGCAATTTCCTGAAATTTCAGATCGGGTGAAAATTGGTGATTTTACACAACCTTGACCTTCGACCTTTTGATTTAAAAAACAATCGGCTTGTTGCTTTTGATTGGTGAACCAACTCGGTGACCGAATATGCTAATTCTTAAAATTTCAGGTCAATCACATGAAAATTGATGATTTTATATGATACTGACCTTTGACCTCTTGACCAAATTATTAATTTGTCTTCTCCATATTCTCATAATAAAGCTTTGTTAAAATTTTTGATGCCAAAACTCAAATGGTAAATTGAAATTTCAGGTCAATTGAATGAAAATTAATGATTTTATATGATGCTGACCTTTGACCTCTTGACCAAATTTTTAATTAGACGTCTCCGTATTATCATAATAAAGCTTTGTTAAAATTTTTGATGCCAAAACCAAATGGTAAATTGAACTTTCAGGTCAATTGAATGAAAATTGATGATTTTATGTGATGCTGACCTTTGACCTTTTGACCAAATTATTAATTTGTCTTCTCCATATTCTCATAATAAATTTTTGTTTAAAATTTGATGACAAAACTCAAATGGTAAATTGAAATTTCAGGTCAATTGCATGAAAATTGATGATTTTATGTGATGCTGACCTTTGACCTTTTGACCAAATTATTAATTTGTCTTCTCCATATTCTCATAATAAATTTTTGTTTAAAATTTGATGACAAAACTCAAATGGTAAATTGAAATCTCACGTTAATTGGATGAAAATTGAGGATTTTATGTGATGCTGACCTTTGACCTCTTGACCAAATTATTAATTAGACTTCTCCGTATTATCATAACAAAGCTTTGGTGAAAATTTGATGACAAAACTCAAATGATAAAAAGTTACAGCCCGGTTAGACACACACATTGACAGACAGACAGACAGACAGACAGACACACACACACACACACACACACACACACGCACACACACATGATTGATTGCAATACCCCTTCTCCTGCTGTGCACGGACGGGCTAACTAGAATGCATTATTCTTGCAGGGACTGATGGACACAATGAGTGAACATTTGCAGTGAATTAACACCTTTAGGTGATGAGCAGGTAACATGGCCAATGGCCTGATATACTGCGAGGTAATAATTTAATCCAAATCAAATTGGCCTCGTACATAAAAACGATCCGTCACAAAAACAACGGTTGTTATTCATATGTTTAACAAAACATCCAAACTAGTTCAGCAACACAAAAATCTACATGGGTAAAGTTTCATTTTCCACATCACTGGAGAATGAAGAAAAAGGCAGAAGGTTAAACCCGACGCTTTCAATCCTACCTTTCCCTCTGGGGGTTCAAGGTGGCACTACAGGTGCTTCCACCTTTATCCCAATTCAATATGTTCTTCCTTAAATATATTATATTCCTCACTTCTCCTCCTCTATTTGCAAGTTGCAACGTTTCATTCCTTTTTCTCTCTTCTCTCTCTCCGGTTCATTTATCACCTGTTGCGCACGTTGTCCCACTGCACAACTAGCAGTGTGTTACCTCTACCTTCTGTCATCTTGATCTTCCAGCAGCGAAAAGTTTTTATAGAAATAAATAAATATATATGTCACACCATTCATTTTAAAAGAATTGGTAAAATCGGTCTTTGGAGAAGTGAATTCTTGCAGAATTTTTTTTTTCTGGAAGGCTCACTTGGCTGCGCTTGGGTGGGTTTGAGGGTAGAGGAGTAGCGGTTGAAACCCGAATCTTATCCAGCTTCCTCCTGATGACTCCATCTTTGCTCTTTACTTTTTCTGGTTCCTCCTGATGACTCCATCGTTGCTCTTTACTTCTTCTGGTTTCTCCTGATGACTCCATCTTTGATCTTTACTTCTTTTTGGTTCCTTCTGATGACTCCATCTTTGCTCTTTACTTCTTCTGGTTTCTCCTGATGACTCCATCTTTGCTCTTTACTTCTTCTGGTTTCTCCTGATGACTCCATCTTTGATCTTTACTTATTCTGGTTCCTTCTGATGACTCCATCTTTGCTCTTTATTTATTTTTGGTTCCTTCTGATGACTCCATCTTTGCTCTTTACTTCTCCGGTTCCTCCTGCTGACTTCATCTTTGCTCTTTACTTATTCTGGTTCCTTCTGATGACTCCATCTTTGATCTTTACTTCTTCTGGTTTCTCCTGATCACTCCATCTTTGCTCTTTATTTATTTTTGGTTCCTTCTGATGACTCCATCTTTGCTCTTTACTTCTCCGGTTCCTCCTGCTGACTTCATCTTTGCTCTTTACTTATTCTGGTTCCTTCTGATGACTCCATCTTTGCTCTTTACTTCTCCGGTTCCTCCTGATGACTTCATCTTTGTTCTTTACTTATTCTGGTTCCTTCTGATGACTCCATCTTTGCTCTTTACTTCTCCGGTTCCTCCTGATGACTCCATCTTTGCTCTTTACTTTTTTTTGGTTCCTTCTGATGACTCCATCTTTGCTCTTTACTTCTTCTGGTTCCTCCTGATGACTCCATCTTTGCTCTTTACTTCTTCTGGTTCCTCCTGATGACTCCATCTTTGCTCTTTACTTCTTCTGGTTCCTCCTGATGACTCCATCTTTGCTCTTTACTTCTTCTGGTTCCTCCTGATGACTCCATCTTTGCTCTTTACTTCTTCTGGTTCCTCCTGATGACTCCATCTTTGCTCTTTACTTCTTTTTGGTTCCTTCTGATGACTCCAATGCACTATTTGGTTTTCTGTTTCATTATTATGAGGTAAAAATAATGAGAATGATCTTTCTCAATTCTACCTCTGACTTTCACCACACATGCTGAGACTCTGCCCACGTTTACCTTGCCATCAAATGACAAGTGTAAAGTCATGATTTTATTCAACACTTCTGTTCCTTAAGCATACAATTGCATGACCAAGATTCATCCAAAAATAGAATAATAATTTTATAACTGGGCAACACTGATATTCAGATTCAGCATCCACAATTACATACGGAACCAAATTTGCAGGTGGTGCCAAAAGGTGACCCACAGAAGGGTCAGGCATCCTATGGTCAGATCCCACAGTCTATTGGATGCCGGTTTGTCAATGATGATAGTCCGTGGGCTGAGTAGGGTTTACATGCACCGCCCCCACAACTTAACCTCCCGGGTATGTCCATGTACCCCCCACCCTAGGGGTTAGGAAAAACCATGTTAACAGAAAAAAAACTCATTCCCAAGGTACCTCCCACGCATATTTTGATGTTACCCCCTTGTGTCAGTGATTTCCGAAAATTAGGGGTAGGCGAAATTCAAATGGCCATAACTTTTTACCTAGTCATCCTATGGTTGCATATGACCCCTCAAAATGTTTGTCCCGGGACATTCTTTACAATGATATGTGTTATATGCAAATGAGGTCACCAGAGGTCAAACTATGAGGGAATGAGTTTTTTTCTGTTAACATGGTTTTTCCTAACCCCTAGGGTGGGGGGTACATGGACATACCCGGGAAGTTAAGTTGTGAGGGGGGGGGGGGTGCATGTAAACCCTACTCAGCCCACGGACTATGAGGAAATGACTTAAACAACCCAGATGTGTCTGAAGGAGAAGTCTTAAAACTTCAGTTTCACAGGTGTAGAAATTCTGAAGGACAAATGGAGCAAGAACATTGAAATCAAGGGACATTAGAGTGAAAAGCAGTTGGCGTGTCTTTCACTCTTACGAGTTTCTTGTTCCAAGACCATTTTAAATTGCCACTCTTATTGAACCAAAGTGGAAGATTGAATTAATGAGCATTTTATGTTTGTAACATTAAGAAGTGTTGAAAAGAGTTTTCTGTTGGCTCCTCCTCGTAGGCTATTTGGCCAAGATGGCTGCTGCGCAGCTTGCGACAAGAGCATCCGTGCCTTTGAGATGACGATGCGTGTGCGTGACAAGGTTTACCATCTCGAGTGCTTCAAATGTGCTGCCTGCCAAAAGCACTTCTGTGTCGGTGATCGATACAGATTGATCAACTCCAGCATTATCTGTGAACAGGACATCTGCGAGTGGAATAAGGTGCATGGGATCATGTGAGGGCCTCGGAGACAGCAATATGACTTTTAAAGAATTGAGGGTTTGACTTTTTAAAGTTATCATAAAAGAAGATCACTCATCGTTACGATTTGTCGTGTTACGAGACCTGCAGAAATTATTTTGTTTCAGCTTCCAAACGTGAATGAGGGATTCGTCATCAACGAGTCCCACACGCTGCCTTCCTCGTCAATCCATTTTATTATTTATCTCATTTCAAAATCTTGAAAATCAAAATTAAATCGAATATGTCTTTGCAATCTGTGTACAATATTTATTTCCTTTGGTTAAAGCTAATTACTCTGTATAAACCCTCCTTCCACTAACCAGGTATTGCATTTGTACAATTCGTCACAAGTATCAAACCCATTAATTTACAGCCAGTCAACAGCTCAATTGTGACATCAATCATTATTTATAATGTTTGTGATTTTTTTATTTTAAATGAACCTGAAAATAAAAAACTGTTGTGCCAATTTTGCCTCCGTCGATGGTCAATCTTTTTTCTTGTGAGCTCAGTTGGTCTGAGATCTGAATGAGAAATGCGCAGGTTGGGTTCCATCTTGATACTAAAGGCTAAAACGTTTCAAACAACAATTCATCATCCATCTCTGATGTCACCAACAGACTTGTCTTTATGATATTTAATTTTTGAGCGGTGAAGACGCTTCAATATTTAGCTATTTCCCTCCTTCCATCCATCCGTCCATCAAAATGAAGAAGAAGAACCTAACCATAAATGTTCAATTCCAAAGGGTTCGAAAGGGTAATTTTAAAAGGTTCTAAACGGTAATTCCAAAGGGTAATTCTAAAGGGTTTAAAGTGCAATTCTGAAGGGTTCGAAAGGGTAATTCTGAAGGGTTCTAAAGGGTAATTCTAAAGGGTCTAAACTCTAAAGGGTAATTCCAAAGGGGTGTAAAGGGTAATTCCAAAGGGTTCTAAAGGGTAATTCTAAAGGGTCTAAAGGTTAATTCCAAAGGGTTCCAAAGGGTAATTCTGAAGCGTTCTAAAGGGTAATTCTAAAGGGTCTAAAGGGTCATTTCAAAGGGGTTTAAAGGGTAATTCGAAAGGGGTTTAAAGGGAAATTCCAAAGGGGTTTAAAGGGTAATTCCAAAGGGGCTTAAAGGGTAATTCCAAAGGGGTTTAAAGGGTAATTCCAAAGGGGTTTAAAGGGAAATTTCAAAGGGGTTTAAAGGGTAATTCCAAAGGGGCTTAAAGGGTAATTCCAAAGGGGTCTAAAGGGTAATTCCAAAGGGGTTTAAAGGGTAATTCGAAACGGGTTTAAAGGGTAATTCCAAAGGGGTTTAAAGGGAAATTTCAAAGGTGTTTAAAGGGTAATTCCAAAGGGGCTTAAAGGGTAATTCCAAAGGGGTTTAAAGGGTAATTCCAAAGGGGTATAAAGGCTAATTCCAAAGGGTTCTAATGGGTAATTCTAAAGGGTCCAAAGGGTCATTCCAAAGGGGTTTAAAGGGTAATTCCAAAGGGGTATAAAGGATAATTCCAAAGGGTAATTCTAAAGGGTCTAAAGGGTAATTCCAAGGGCTTCGAAAGGGTAATTCCAAAGGGGGTTAAAGGGAAATTCCAAAATGCTTTAAAGGGTAATTCCAAAGGGGTTTAAAGGGTAATTCCAAAGGGGTATAAAGGGTAATTCCAAAAGGTTCTAAAGGGTAATTCTAAAGGGTCTAAAGGGGTAATTCCAAGGGGTTCGAAAGGGTAATTCCAAAGGGGTTTAAAGGGTAATTCCAAAGGGGTTTAAAGGGTAATTCCAAAGGGGTTTAAAGGGTAATTCCAAAGGGGTTTAAAGGGAAATTCCAAAGGGGTTTAAAGGGTAATTCCAAAGGGGTTTAAAGGGTAATTCCAAAGGGGGTTAAAGGGAAATTTTAAAGGGTAATTCCAAAGGGGTTTAAAGGGTAATTCCAAAGGGGTTTAAAGGGTAATTCCAAAGGGGTTTAAAGGGTAATTCCAAAGGGTTCTAAAAGGTAATTCTGAGGCCTTCTAAAGGGTAATTCCAAAGGGGTATAAAGGGTTATTCCAAAGGGGTTTAAAGGGTAATTCCAAAGGGTTCTAAAGGGTAATTCTGAAGGGTTCTAAACTGTAATTCTAAAGGATTCTAAACTAATTCAAAGGGTTCTAAAGGGTAATTCCAAAGGGGTTTAAAGGGTAATTCAAAAGGGGTTTAAAGGGTAATTCCAAAGGGGTTTAAAGGGAAATTTCGAAGGGGTTTAAAGGGTAATTCCAAAGGGGCTTAAAGGGTATTTCCAAAGGGGTTTAAAGGGTAATTCCAAAGGGGGTATAAAGGGTAATTCCATAGGGGTTTAAAGGGTAATTCCAAAGGGTTCTATAACTGTAATTCCAAAGGGTTCTAAAGGGTAATTCTGAAGGGTTCTAAAGGGTAATTCTGAAGGGTTCTAAAGGGTATTTCCGAAGGGTAATTCTGAATACCCCCCTCTCCCCGCCTTCCCATACCTCCTCCCCCCAAGCCCTCTCCCTTCCACAGATATCCCGATGTCCCTGGTCTCTGCTCTTGTACTTGTGTGCTTCCCTCTCTCTTCCCATCTTGTCTCCCGCTCCCTTTATTGTATGTTTTGTGTGTCCGTTTTGTTTTTTTGTGATTGATGTTAGCTTTTACACAAGCCTCAATCTTGTACACACAAAAAAAGGGTAATTCGAACGGGTAATTTGAACGGGTAATTCTAAAGGGTATTTCTAAAGGATTCTAAAGGGTAATTCTAAAGGGTAATTCGAACGGGTAATTCTAAAGGGTATTTCTAAAGGATTCTAAAGGGTAATTCTAAAGGGTAATTCGAACGGGTAATTTGAACGGGTAATTTGAACGGGTAATTCTAAAGGGCAATTCTAAAGGGTTTCAAAAGGGTACTTTTAAAGGGTACTTTTAAAAGGTATTTTGACTCGGTTTCTTCAGACACAGGTGCGATTTTTTTTCCATTCTTTTCTGCAATGGTTTTGTTCAATTTTTGAGAGAATATATATAAAAAATGCTTCAGGCAGAAAAATGATCGTTAACGCCAAAAATGTTGAAAAGGACCGTCTGCCAAACCATCCCATCTACCTTCTTAACATTCCCCATGAGGAAGTTCAATATTACTCTTAACTCCTAGGTCTCACTATCAGCTATTATCTTTCTTCGGCAGACCACTTTACAAACTCTTATCCACCTCCACAGATTTATGGGGGAATGCTCTCCCAAAAACGAAGAAGCCACCTCTTTCAATCTCCAACTTCATTCCTGCATTTCCTAGTAATGTCCATTTATTTGTACCCCTCCTCCCCCAGCCCTCTCCCTTCCACAGATCTCCCGATGTCCCTGTTCTCTGCTGTTGTTCTTGTGTGCTTCCCTCTCTCCCCCTCGTCTCCTGCTCCCTTTATTATACTCGTATGTTTTATGTACCGTTTGTTTTTTTTGTGATTAATGTGTTCGCTCTTACACGAGCCTAGCCTTTGTGTACAAAAAAAAAAAAAGGCCAACAAAGCCTCAAAGTTCAGCACCACTCGAGAAAACAAACCAAACACTAGAACCACATTCGGTAGAAAGCATACCTCCACCAGGCTGAACAATTTACGTTTTGTATCCACGTTTTGGATCTGGATTCAAACCTGAACCAAAATATAATCAATTTGTTCTTGTCGCCTAACCACCGCATTCACCAAGTTTTGGCATAACTCATCCACAACTTTTTGAAATATCATGTTATATATCGTTGTTGGTCATATCACTCAATGGTGAAGAATCACTTGAAATTTAAAAATTCTCGTATCCGAATCCGTAGTTGGATCTTTACCAAAATCAAATAGATTTGTCCTTGTCAGTTGTCACACACACAACTTGTCCAACAAGTATCGTCCAAATCTACCGTAACTTTTTTAGCCTAAGACGACTCATGTTAATGTTAGTCACACAAAATGTTCTTTTTTCCAGACCATTGCAGGTAATCACGTTCATCTCATTTATTTATGAAAATATTATTGAGAAAAAAATCCACGAGATGTGATGTACATGTCTATATTCCAACCAGACAATAGGCCAAATGCTGTTCTCCAGCAGAAAAGGAGGAGAATTGCGAGACTCACAGGTGACAACAGAGCATTGGGCAAACATTATTAATTAAAGTAACAGGAATCACAAATTTCATCTAATTTATTTATGAAAAACTGACATCTAATTGGTATTAATTTGATTAATAAAAAAACAGACATTGCAGGAATGAGATACAGTGGACGTCAAACAGTTTTGACAACTCCCTCGTCTGAATGCGAAAATTTGCGCCAGTAGTCGTTGAAAAATATCTCACCAGCTCTTACATCAAAGGTGACAAAAATTGTCATGTGGCCCAAACAATTAATTATTTATTTTTGAAAAACCCCATCCACATTGCAATTTAAGATTCAACAGGGGCCAAAAAACATCCTTCGCAAGAAACTAAATGAATAAATAATTGGAAATCACACTTTTAAAGTGTGTACTCTGAAATTACTATGAAACCATCAGAAAATGTCAATGTATTGCCTCTTTTCAGCCACAACCAAAAACAGTCTAGGCTCTGCCCCCTCCTTTCTTGTTCTCCTTGCAGGTGACCACATAACGTTGGGCAACGGTGAGAGGTGGGGAGTATCCATCTGGGTACGAGGTGTCCTCAAACAACACCAGGTAATCATCCTGAGGCTGTCAAAAGAGTGATTATTGAAAATAACATCATTTTAACAATTAACACAGAAACTAAAGCAATTACACAAGAAGAAACATTCTTGTGTAGTTTGTGAGTTTCAGATCTATGCTTGGGGAAATGCTGATCTGCAAAAGCTTTAGGCCTCTGGAGAGCAAGAAGCTCACTGCACTTCCATGGTACTTTTGAGGTAAATGTGTACCCAAATACACTACATGACGAAAAGTATGTGGACGCCGGAACATCGAACATCTCACTCCAAAATCATGGGCATTAACCATGGAGTTGGTCCCCCCTTTGCTGCTACAACTTCTGGGAAGGCTTTCCACTAGATGTTGGAACATTGCTGCAGGGATTTGCTTCCATTCAGCCACAAGAGCATTGGTGAGGTCGGGTACTGATGTTGGGCGATTAGGCCTGGCTCGCAGTCGGTGTTCCAATTAATCCCAAAGGTGTTCGATGGGGTTGAGGTCAGGGTTCTGTGCAGGCCAGTCAAGTTCTTCCACACCGATCTCGACAAACCATTTCTGTATGGACTTCGCTTTGTGCACGGGGGCATTGGCATGCTGAAACAGGAAAGGGCCTTCCCCAAACTGTTGCCACAAAGTTGGAAGCACACAATCATCTAGAATGTCATTGTATGCTGTAGCGTTAATATTTCCCTTCACTGGAACTGAGGGGCCTAGCTCGAACTATGAAAAACAGCCCCAGACCATTATTCCCCCTCCACCAAACTTTACAGTTGGCACTATGCATTCGGGCAGGTAGCGTTCACCTGGCATCCGCCAAGCCCAGATTCGTCCGTCCGACTGCCAGGTGGTGAAGCTCGATTCATCCGTCCAGAGAATGCGTTTTCACTGCTCCAGAGTCCAATGGTGGTGAGCTTTACACCACTCCAGCCGACGCTTGGCATTGCGCATGGTGATCTTAGGCTTGTGTGCGGCTGCTCGGCCATGGAAACCTATTTAATGAAGCTCCCGACGAACAGTTGTTGTGCTGATGTTGCTTCCAGAGGCAGTTTGGAACTTGGTAGTGAGTGTTGCAACCAAGGACAGACGATTTTTACGTGCTACGTGCTTCAGCACTCGGCGGTCCCGTTCTGTGAGCTTGTGTGGCCTACCACTTCGCGGCTGAGCTATTGTTGCTCCTAGACGTTTCCACTTCAAATAACAGCACTTCTCATTGACCGGGGAAGCTCTATCAAGGCAGAAATTTGCCGAACTAACTTGTTGGAAAGGTGGCATCCTATGACGGTGCCACGTTAAAAAAAAAAACCCACCTTTTAGAGGCCATTTTCCCCCGCAAAGCGGGGGTTGGCCTTTTTCGGGCACCGTGGTTGTTGTTGTTTTTGTTGGTCCCCTTTTTTGAAGCAATGTTTTACGGCCAGATGCCCTTCCTGCCGCCAACCCTGTTTGTCGCCTTTTACGACAAACAGGGAATTACCAGTAAACTGGTACTGAATTAGCCAACCTCGGAAGGATGACAGGCTGAGTCAACCCCCCTGGCGTTAATTCAGCGATCAACCGGGATTCAAACCCAGGATCCTAAGCTGGCACCCTAGCCGCTAAGCCAACACCAGGTCTAAAACCAGGATTCCAGGTGGCATCCTATGACGGTGCCACGTTGAAAGTCACAAAAGGCATAGGAAAGGTTTGGTGTACAAAACGATTATATGTTCATGATGTGTACTTGTTTGAATTTTCTTAATCCTTAAAAAAGGAATAAAATTCACAAGTAGGTTGCAATGCAAATGCTTAAATAAAAGCATATTCAAGACATCTAGAGCTTCATAGCGTGAACTACACATGCAAAAGTGCTGCCAATAATCTGTAAAATTAGATGTATTTGGGCATGTTACCAAGTGCAGTATTCTTACGTAACATTTAACCCATGTGTCTTGCAACTGCGGGATAGGAAAGTAAAATATGGGACTTGTCAAGAGTTTCCACGATGGCTCACAGGTGCAGTGAAGCAGCGATATTAAAGAATCCACAGCAGTGCTTACCCGACGAGGAGGTGTATGAATGAGGGCACGATAGAAGCAGGTAGTTTGAGGATAGAGTGCAAGAACAAGCTGCTGGGAAGGAAATAAAGCACCAGGATCAGTCTCAGGGTTGGCCTTCCACTGAGGCAGTGGGATGACCCTCCGGCGGCTCAGCACATGACGTCTTGAAGAAATAAAATGCAAAAAAGGAAGAGAAATGAGAAGTTATTATCGGTCCTTCAAAGGTTATTTTTGAGTGAATGATGATAATCAGGAAAACAATTCGAAGAAAATCAAGATACCTCCAAAAAATTCAACCAGAATAGATAGCGTAATGGTTAGAGCGTCCGCTCCGAGCCAGTTCGAACCCGACCCTGACTGAGCTATACCAAAGACTTTAAATGATACGTGGTACTTCTTTCCTTGACACTCAGCATTTAAAAAAAAGAATAAGAGAACATGCAATTCTCATAGGTTGGCATCCATGGGGAGGAGGAAATTCATTCTTAGGAAATGCCCTGCTGAGTGTGGTGAGAAAAGCGGTGCAATTGTTGTGACATCGCATGTACCCAGAGTACCCCAAGAAGTGACGGCTGTGTGACTGTCTTCCAAATTTTTACAAGTTTATTCAAAATGTAATACAGAAATATCAAATTTACATAAGTATTCAGCTCCCTGAGTCAATACTTCATAGAAGCGCCTTTGGCAGTGATTACAGCTTCGGGTCGTCTTGGGTATGTCTATATCAGCCTTGCACAAATGCATTTGGGGAGTTTCTCCCATTTTTCCTTGCAGATTTTCTCAAGCTCTGTCAAGTTGGATGGCTGGCAGAGAGGGGAGAGGGGGGTTGGAGGAGGGGGGCATCGGTGAACAGCAATCTTCAAGTCTTTCTACAGATTCTCAATGGGATTCAAGTCTGGTCTTTGGCTGGGCAACTCAAGGACTTTCATGTTGTTGTTCTGAAGCCATTCCATTGTTGCTTTGCTTGTATGCTTAGGGTCACTGGCCTGTTGGAACGTAAATCTTCGTCACAGTCTAAGGTCTTTTTCACTCTGAAGCAGGTTCTCCTTAAGGATTTGCCTGTATTTGGCTCCATTCATTGTTCCCTCTATCCTTACAAGTCTCCCAGTTCCTGCCACTGAAAAGCATACCCATGGCATGATGCTGCCACCACCATGCTTCACAGTAGGGATGGTTTTATATGGGTGATTATGACGTGATTTTATTTTACATAAGCTGTGCTCGCTTTCTGCCAGACGTAGCGATTTGTATTCAGGCCAAAGTGTTCAATTTTCGTCCCATCAGACCACAGAATCTTTTGCCTCATGCTCTCAGAGTCTTTCATGTGCCTTTTGATTGGAATCCACCTCAAGGAGGTGACCAAGAAGCCAATGACCACTGACAGAACTACTGATTAATTGGCTGAGATAGGAGAATCTGCCGGAAGGACAACAGTCTTTGCAGCACTTCACAAATATAGGCTTTTTGGGAAAGTGGCCAGATGGAAGCCATGACAGCACGCCTGGAGTTTGCAAAAAGGCACATGAAAAGCTAGAAAAAAAGAAAAAGAAAAAAAGATTTGACTAACAATTAGAAAAACCTAAATATTTTAGATATTAGATATTTTTGTCTGTCATTTTCAAATAAATTTGTAAAGATTTCTAAAAACATGTTTTGACTTTGTCATTATTGGGTATTATGTGTAGATCGGTGACAAATTTTTTATGTAATCCATTTTCAATACAAGCTGTAACAACGAAATGCGAAAAAGTCAAGGGGTGTGAATACTTTCTGAAGGCACTGCATATATTTTGATTTAATGCGCTCCTTTTTAATGACGATTTATAAAATTTAAAAATATTCTTGGACACAACAACACAACAACAACAGGCATTTTAAGGCCAAAACAACAATCTATTGTACAACAATTGTACAACAATCTATTTTGCTCTCTTTCACTTACTCTTTGCCTTCCTCATCGATGTCATCCACTTCGTATCTACAGAAGTAAAACAAAATAGTCATAGAATAGGAAACATTCCTTGGTAGACATTCAAAGTTAAAAGATTATACAACTTTGAAACAAAAAATAGACACCTCGACACAAAAGCAGCACTTATGACTCGTTCAATCAAACTTAATAATAAAAAGCTATCAGTATAGAAACAATCAGCCTTCCAAAAAGGAGGTATTGGAAAAAAGACAAGGTTACAGTTAAGAACAAGAAAGAGCAATCAGATTGCAGACCCTCGCCAGGATGTGTTTTTTGTGTTTTTTTTAGATTTTTGTGTTAAAACAAATATGGCGGCCGAACCACATGACCGATGACGCCATCATTATTATTTTTTCTCCACCAATTTATCCATAGATCACGCTCAGGAAATTTCATCTTGATTGGATGAAGTTTGGTACTTGTCGCTTTATGACGTCATAATGGTGGAACGTATGACATCATCATTAATACGAGGTGTGTTCAAAAACTATGCGACCTTAATTTGTCCTGCATAAACAAATGAAGCTAGGGAGGCGTTGATTGGTGCACGTATGTAGGCGATCCTAATGCGCACGCGTGAATTTTTTCCCACCTGCAGAAGCTGTCATTCGATGGCAGACCGCCGATGAGTGAGGAAGTGTAAGTGAGCGCCGTCAGATTTTCGTTTTTGACACAATGACGGAAAAACTTGAACAACGCTACTGCATCCAATTTTGTGTAAAGCTTGGCGATTCCCAAGTGGAAACGATCCACAAGATTCAACAGGCCTTCGGGGACGAAGCAATGAGCACCACACAGATAAAGGAGTGGTACAACCGCTTCAAAGATGGCCGCACATCAGTGGAGAGTGAAGCACGTTCGGGTAGGCCCTCAACATCCCAAAATGAGATCGTCATTGACCAATTGAGGACCCTGGTGATGCAGGATCGTCGAATCACGATCAGAGAACTTGCAGACGAGGTGGGCGTCAGCATTGGATCCGTTCATTCCATTATGAAGGAGGATTTGGGCTTCAGGAGAATCTCAGCGAAGTTCGTACCAAAGCTGCTAACGATTGAGCAGAAGCAACTCCGTTTGGAGATCGCACAGGACATGCTGGAGACTGTGAACAGCGATCCCAGCTTCCTCAACACAGTGATCACTGGCGATGAGTCCTGGGTTTATGGGTACGACCCAGAAACCAAGTTGCAGTCATCACAATGGAAGCATCCAACATCCCCGAGGCCAAAAAAAGCAAGGCAGGTCCGCAGCAATGTCAAAGTCATGCTGACCGTCTTCTTCGACTCCAGTGGCATGGTTCATCACGAGTACGCACCACACGGCACAACCATCACCAAGGAGTATTACCAAGAGGTTCTGCGTCGCCTTCGTGACGCTGTGCGACGCAAACGGCCGGACCTGTGGGCAGCGGGCAATTGGCAGCTCCATCACGATAACGCACCCGCCCATTCTTCACATTTCATACAGAGGTTCTTGGCCAAACACAACACACCTGTGCTTCGTCAGGCTCCCTACTCTCCCGACATGGCTCCGTGTGACTTCTGGCTTTTCTCCAAGCTGAAAATGCCCCTGAAAGGGACCAGATTTCAGTACAGAGAAGACATCATGCGGAATGCGACGGACCAGCTGCGCGCCATCCCAAAAGAGGCGTTCCAGCGCTGCTTCCGACAGTGGCAGAACCGTTGGGAGAAGTGTGTGGCAGCCCAAGGGGACTACTTTGAAGGAGATTAGTGTAAGTTTGTTGTATCTGGATACGAGTATTTTTTATGAACAAAGGTCGGATACTTGTTGAACACACCTCGTATATGATATTCCACATGGAGAGTTCTTCACAATGAGCAATGTCTCAATTTTTTCTGTGCAGTGCTTTCGGAGATATAGAGGAGAATTTTTTTCGTTTATTCCAATATGGCGCCCATACCACGTGACCTATGACGTCATAATTATCATTAAAAAAATTCCACAGGTGGAGTTGCACCTTTGGTGAAAATTTTCTGTCAATCGGACCAACGGTTGCAGAGAAAATCATATTTATTCTGTGCGGACAAACAGACAAACAAACGGACTCAAATGCAATACACTTTCCTCTGGCGAGGGTAATAAATGGGATACAATTAGAATAAACTAAACACCCATTTTGTGGAAGATTTAAGAGAAGCAAGTTAATATAGATATGAAGTAACAATTGTGATAAATGTGCCCCCTGTTTGAAACATTAATGAAACAAGAAGAAAAACTATGAACAAATTTACACAAAGAGGGTTTACGCACTTTAAACATTTTTTAAAATTTGATGTAGAACAGTGTTGGGGAACTTTTATCTTTTCCAAAGTAGCTAGTTAAAACTCCAATTTACTCCTAAGAAAGTAGCTAGCTAGCTATATTTTAAAATAGCCCTGAGTGTGCTGACGGTCATCTCTTGAGATTGGCGTTGAAACCTCTGCTGATTTGGGGGGGACCCCATTTGGGAGCCCCCTCTGATCCCCTGGGAGGCCCCCTGATATGAAATCGACAAATCTAAGACAGAGTAATCCTGTGGACCATCGAGTAGAAGAACTGTATCGGGTTTCAGAGCAATCGGTTGGTAAATAAGGGATTCTCGCCGAAACGTCAGCTCTACCGACTTGTAAGCCAAGCTTTTTCAGTTATAAACTTTGACTAACTCTTGAAACTACTTCGAAAATGTAGCTTGCTACATTTGAAGCTACTTTTACATCAAACAGTTACAAACATCCCTCTCAAAAAACTAGTTCATTACAAGAACATCTATTTACATGAAGAAAATGAACCCACTGGCAGCCGCTAAGCAGTATTTTGTTTTCACGAGGAAATTATACATGGCTATCTGGATACAATATCTAGTAATAGAAACACTTGTTGATGCGACATAGAGTAACATTTCAAAAGAGTAATTTGACAGACCCTTTCTTTTTAGATTTAAAATGTCCCGGCCAACATTGAAAGGCCCCCACTGGCTGAACTGGCAGGCAAACCTGTGTTGTACTTCATGAACAATTTGTTAATCGTTGTCAAGACTCGTATACTTATCCAAGTGATATTTCCCTGGATTCAAGAATTCTGTCGAGTTCATTGACATAATATGATGATGTGTGGTTGCCAAATGGGAATGTTCTTGAAATATGCAGCCAAAGTTAAAGGAAATACCAAAGTCCATTGTGATCCATTATATCAATTCCATTATTTACGCTACATAATGCTAACATTCCTTATTCGACCCCACCAAAACCGCCAGGTGGGTGAACTCTAAACTTGAGTTTATTTCAAAGTCGAAGCAAAAGGGGCAAACACAGGATGGTACACAACAAAGCAACTCTTCACTGGCTGTTCTTCTTCTACTCTACTTCCTGTTTACATATTCTTGCCCAACAACACTCGTGGAAGGTTCTCCCTCGACAAACTGCTCGCAATAGATAGATGGTTCGATATCTAGCAGTATCCAGAAATTTCTCGAACCTTGGTGATCTTCCTATGCTGGCTAAGGTTTAACCACAACATTTTAACTCGTTGCCTTTGTACTTTACTGCAATTTTTGCATAAGAATCTTGCCTCAACAAACATTATACTCGCAAATACACCTCGACCCCGCTATTAGTGGGGGATACGTTCCTGGAAAGTGCTGCGAATTGCGAAACGGCGAATGGCGGAGCAATGTTTCAATGGAAAAGGGGGGATTGGTTCCCAAATCGCGCAAATCCGCGAATGTCGAGTAACAAACCGTGAATGGCAAGGCAAAATCCACAAATGTCGAGGCAAATCCCACAAATGTCGACAATAATCCACAAATGTCGATGAAAATCCTGGGAATGTCAACGAAAATCCACGAATGTCGATGAAAATCCACGAATGTCGATGGAAATCCGCGAATGCATGCCGTGCCATTGTATCAATGGGGAAAGTGAGACAGCTAATTGTACTAATATATACTGTGGAGTGTTTTCATTCTGTACAGTAACTCGCAGGGATGACGTGTTATGCAGCTGGTGGAATATCCCCAGAGGCTGTTCACAGTGCGAATGACGGGATATCCCGTGAAGCAATGTTCACCAACAAACAACAACAACAGGCATTTTAAGGCCATTTTCCCTGCTAGAGCGGAGGTTAGCCTTGTGGGCCCCATGACAATCTTCTCCATTTTGCCCTATTTTCTACATCTCCCCTTGTTAACCCCCTTGCCCGCATTTCTTCTTCCACCACCTTTAGCCAAGTCTATCTCGGTCTTCCCCGTCCTCTACTTACTTCTACATTCATTTCCATCACTCTTCTCAACCAGTCACTTTCATCCTTCCTCAACACATGACCAAACCATCTCAACCTGTTTCTCTTCACAGCATCCATCACAGGCTCTATTCCCATCATCTTTCGCAATTCATCATTTGTCTTCCTCTCTCTCAACGATACTCCCCACATCCACCAAACCATTCACATTTCCACCCTTTAGAGCCTTCGTTGCTGCAATGTTCACTGTCAGTGGGATATTCCATGAAGCAATCTTTACCGTCTGTAGGATATCCTGTGAAGCATGCCGCAAAACATTGTTTACGTGTGAACGGCGTGCTATCAGGCGAAGCTGTTCACAGTGTGAATGATGGGATATCCCGCGTAAACCATGAAAACGCAAAGCACAGTGCCGCAAATGCAGCAGGTCAAGCTCGCTGCTCGTATAAGATGTTTTTGTGTATGTCCAGCTTCTTTGTGCGTGGCTGGTGAAAGAAGAGTTTTATAAATGCGTCATGCTCGCGCGGTTCATGAATTATTTTTTTTTGCGCCCGCAAAAAACCGAGATTACACGGGACATAGGACCACGAATAGAGAAGCGGGTCGCAATTTATCACCCGCGAATAGCGGAACCCACGAATAGTAGAACCGCAAATAGCGGGGTCCGACTGTATAAGAAACAATTTGTTCCGTATCGAATCATAGATGTACACACATTAACATCACACTGTACCAATACACTGCCCAACAGACTAATATGTGACAACTAATTTGTGACAAAATAAAGTCCATTATATGAAATGGCTATTATATAAAAAGGCCTTTTATTCCTCGCTTTTCTCGTCTATAGAACCACCTTCCAGAGGATGTTCTGTCTCCCACTTCCCTCTAGAAATACAAGCAAATGGTGCACCGTCATCTCTTGTCATCAACAATTCTGACCCATTGTCTTTTTTACTGCCATTAACCTCCCCTAACTCAACCATTTCACTTGCTAGTTTCAGATTTGTCTCCTCCTCCCTCTCCTCTTTTCCTCATTGTTCATTTCTTTGATGTTTGCCCCACTGTGAGTTCTACCTTGCTCTTCAATGAGCCTTGCTCCTGCAATGAATGAATAAATAAGGGGCAATTAAATGGCACCATGAGTACAAGGATATAAATATTCAAAATCTTTATTCGCAAAAATGAAACTAGAAATAGAGATGAAGAAACCCCTTCCCTCCCTCATTCCCTCTTCCACACAATAAAAACAAGACTGACTTGTTACTTGTTGAATTGTAGCTGACAACTTCAGCCAAAATCCATTGTTCATCAGCGTCTGGGCCACGAACCCTGGCTGCCACCTTGTCTCGAGGACGAGCCACATAGTCTCCTGCAGCCGACACAGCTCCACACAATGGAGGAGGCCTATATAAAAAAAAATTGAAAAAGAGGAGAAACAGAAGCAAATGTTACAGTGAAGATAAGGCTAGCACTCTGGCAAACAAAAATGAAAAACGTCAATTGCAGGAAAATGAAAATGTGCAAAACTAATAAGATAACTTACTTGAAATTTTCGTTATAAAGTTAATCTGGAAAATGCTATTTGCAGCATCAAACTTGAATAAAATGCCATCTCAGTACTATGTAAAACAGTATCTACCGGTGTGGCCAAAAGTCACAACACAAGTCCTGACAAGGCAAGGAATACAATGTGATTGGTGTTCGTTTATCAAACACTCCAAAATAAGTTGTTACTGGACTTGTCAAGCAGACGGAGCTCATTCTAACGTCCCCCATCTCCGACCTTGGCGGAGGGACGGGGGACAAATTGAGCGAAGTCGATGGTGCGCCACAGCAAATCACCATGCTTCCCACCTAAAGCAAAGTTGAAAGATGGCTAAAGGTTTTACCGGGAATGATCAAATTATGAGTTAAAAAAAATTTTCTCTAATTTTGACCCCCTGTGACTGACCCCAAGTCTCCACCACTGGGGTATAAACTGGGGGTCAAATCCAAAAACTCGTTACATATTTCATGCTTCCCCCAATGTTGATTGCATATACAAAACGTTATAAAAATGTTTAAAATGTGGCCGTAAATACGTGGGGATAAAAGGTAAAATGGATGTAGTTATCATTGATACATTTCAGCAGGAAACGCGACGTTATCATATGAGCGTTTGCATCATGAAGCCATGACTCCGGTTCCAGCCCCACATTCAGTCAAAGTATATTGATATTTCCTTATGTTCCAATTTGTTATGGTGAAAAATCCTCACTGTGGAATCATCAAATATAAATAATGCTCAACTGGTTGAGTACAGCTGACCCTCAAGGTGGTGGATGGTATGAACTGACAGTGGGGTAGCAGTTGTGCATAATCAGCAAAAGATTTAATGATGAGAGAGGAGGGGATGAAACAATTAATTAAATCTTACTCTTCTGTGAGTCGAGGACATGCATGTAAAAAAAAATCTAAAAACCAAACAAGACGTCATTTGGAATGGACAGGGAATAGTCTGAGCCATATAGAATAGTAGGCCGTGTATAATTGTGCACTTTTGAGTACAAATATGCCCTTTGGCACACAACTATTTTGAACTTTGCTCTTTCATACAAGATCAGGAAACACCTTGTCTAGCCCATGTAAAAGCATGTGAAATTGATCAGTAACCATGGCAAATATTTTTTCTGTTTAAAACAAATAAAAAACATAATCATTAATGAAAATCTAATTTTATTAGATAAGGAGTAAATTTTTGAGCCCACAAATGAAATCGTTTATGGGCAGAATCCTTTCATTGTTCTCTTTCTCTCAACTCCTAGGTTTTGGGAGGTTGGTGAATGTATAATGGATAGGGCTGTTCATGAATCCATGGAATGCTCCGTAAGCGAGTCATGACTTTGAATCAGTATCGATGTTGTCAATAGCTTGTCTTTGGGCTTTTTCTAGTTGTTATACCCATTTTAGCCTTTGAAGGGTAAATAACTCACTCTTCATTATACCTGTCAACTACTCCTTGGCCACAAGCTGTTGATATTTCCATGACCCGATGATAGCTGATGCAAAGGCCATGGTCGTGCAATTTTTCCATCAGATCCCGATTTCTCATTTTGGCGTGGACATAGAGACAAGGAAAGTGGAAATGGAGCTTCTCTGGCTTTGCTGCACTTTAATTTTTTTCGCAGAATTATATATAAAGAGCAGTCAGAGAGATGAAGTGATTTTTTTTCGTCTTGCACCATTTTGTGGAATTTCTTGTTTGATATTTGGTCCGTCAATGATCATATTTACTAACTGCACGAGACATGACTTCGAATGGACTAACTGCACGAGACAAGCCGGTACTGTCTCTTACTCACATTCTTTTGGAAATGTTCCATTGAACTGAAAGTTCATGTCGAAAATACCTCTTCTACCAATTTGGTCTGCTCTCATAAGATAAACTGCATTATTATCCTCATTGGCTTTACATACTTGAAATAGTTTCTCCAACATCATCTTCATATACAAGATATACATGCCTTCCTTTGGTTTCAGAATGGAGGCCTGGTTCAGCAATCAGCAGCCTGTTTTACAATCGTGTTGAATGAACGTTTCTGTTTTGATCGAACTGGCAAAGTCTCTTCTTATAAAGCTCTGCGAGGTCATCAATTTAAAGATAGTAACATTATCATCCGCCCTCGTTTGAATGAATGAATGAATGAATGATCGTTTTAAGGCCATTTTTCCCCATGAGAGCGGGGGTTAGCCTTGCGGGCCCCATGACAATCATGGTTCCCTGTTTGAGGCAATGTTTTTATGGCCGGATGCCCTTCCTGATGCCAACCCTTAGTCGCCTCTTATGATGCGCAGGGATACGGTGTACCTATTCCAAATCGGGGTACACACCGGGATCATTCATCCCAGCAAGCTGGTACTCAATTTGCCGACCTTGGAAGGATGACAGGCTGAGTCAACCCCCTGGCGTTAATTCAGCGATCGACCGTGATTCAAACTCAGGATCCTAGGATCCCGAGCCTGCACCCTAACCGCTAAGCCAACACCAGGATTCTTCTACATATATTAGTTCAGCAAGAATGGCTCCTTCTGCTGACTCTTCACTACTTGCATGTGTATCTGGTTGAATCTGAAGAACTGCAGCTGCTTTCCTGTAGTATTTGTTGAGGCATGTTAAATGATAGGCAGCATCCTGTGCTGTTAGGTCCTCATCAGCCATTTTGGCTAAAACCTTTGTGTCTTGCAGTGTTGTAGCACATTGATGTAGTTTTGCGTGGAGTTGCTTGGTAGCAGCATTTCTGAGCTGGTTACCAGTAGCCCCATTCTGGTCACAGAAAAAGCAAGTGTCCATGGTGCATTGTGCTGCAACAAAACGGAGGCTTGTTTTCTTTGGGCTAACACCATCATCATCATTTTTTTTTTTTTTTTTGTATACAGAGTCGAGGCTCGAGAAAGAGCTAACATTTATCAAACAACAAATCAAACAAACAAGCAAACAAAGTATATAAAAAGGGGAGCGGTCGACAAGATGGGGAGAGAACGGGAGGAAGCACACAAACACAACATTTGAGAGCAGGGACATCGGGAGATGTGTGGGAGGGAGAGGGCCTGGGGGGAGGCAGGATAGGTATAAAACGCAAGGACACCAAGGACTTCCAGGAAAGAAGTCGGCACCTCAAAAAAGTGGGTTTGGGGTGAAATTAGCGGGGGTAGAAAAGATCAAGGTTTTGGATTGGGGAAGATAAGAGATGGTGGTGAACAGCCGTTTTAAAGACCTGGAGGGAGGAGTGGGATTGAAGAGAGTGAGGGAGTTTGTTCCAGAGGCGGGAGAAAAGAGGAATGAAGGAGTGAAGGTGAGCAGAGAGTCTTGATTTTAGCAGTTTAACCATTAGAGGGTTGCAGGCAGATCTTGTGCGACCTGTAGGAATATTTGGGGGACAGAGCTGGGGGAGCAAGGCCGGAGAGGAGTCGGTAGAAGACGGAAAGACCACCAACCTGCCTGCGGTGAGTAAGAGAAAGGCCCTCGGAGATAGCGTCATCGCGGGAGATTCCAATGATTCTGAACGCTTTGGTTTCAACAGCGTGAAGACGAGCTAGGTGTGAGGCAGGAGCACCAGCCCAGAGAGGAGAGCAGTACTCCATTGAGCTGCGGATGAAAGCCTTGTATGTGGTGAGGAGCTCAGGTGTGCCAAGGAAGGACTTCACACGATGGAGGATGCCCAGTCGGCGACTGGCTTTGGAGGCCAGATTTGAAATGTGGTTTTCCCAGGAAAGATCATGGCAGATAGTGAGACCCAAAAGCTTCAGTGACAGAACTTCTTGGAGAGGATTATTCAGAAAGTGGATGGGAGGGTTGTCCAGTCGGTCTTTTCGGAGAGACATCGTAAGAGTGTGAGATTTGTCAGGATTGAAAGACATGTTCCACTTGTTTGCCCAGTCTGTGATTTTGTCCAGGTCTGCAGAGAGTGAGGAGGCTGCAGACTGCCGATCTGAGGGATGAGGAATGGAGCGGCAGAGAGTGGGGTCATCAGCAAAGAGATAGAGAGGATTTTCAAGAGAGTCAGAGAGATCATTGATGAAGACAGAGAGATCATTGGTGTTATCAGCCTTCCGTTTCCCGAGCATTCGTTTGTTTTTTTTTGATTGTCTATTCTAGCAAAGGGGGTGGATAGAGCGAGAGAGAGCGAGAGAGAGCGAGAGAGCGAGAGAGAGAGCGAGAGAGAGAGCGAGAGAGAGAGCGAGAGAGAGAGCGAGAGAGAGCGAGAGAGAGAGCGAGAGAGAGCGAGAGAGAGCGAGAGAGAGTGAGAGAGAGCGAGAGAGAGTGAGAGAGAGCGAGAGAGAGCGAGAGAGAGAGCGAGAGAGAGCGAGAGAGAGCGAGAGATAGAGCGAGAGAGAGAGCGAGAGAGAGAGCGAGAGAGAGAGCGAGAGAGAGCGAGAGAGAGAGAGCGAGGGAGAGCGAGAGAGAGAGAGAGAGAGGAGAGAGAGAGAGAGAGATACAAGAGGGAAAGGCCCAGTCCATGGGGACATCGGCTCTCTGACCGTGACCGCGCTGCCCTGCTACATCCGGGCAGTAGGGAAGAATGGGGAGGATTTGGCCCCCAATGGATAGAGCCACTGCAAAGAGGCTTCCCCGATAGTTGTCATTCCAGTCCGTTGATGGCGGTGGTGCTTCTCTTGGACTTGTCTGTCCACTTGGTCCCATGCCAAATAGCTTCACCTCGTATGACATGATAGCAGGCAGGCAGGCCGATTGTTATACTGTACAAATAAAATGATTTTTTTTTTTAAATTAAAAATAAATAATAAAAAGATACCAGAAAGTCCAAAATAGTAAAGGGCACTGTGAAATTTCATGATGATACATGAAAGTGTTTAGGAGTTCTGGCCTGGAAACGAAGATGTTCAAGCACAGACGGACAGATATGAAGCGTCAGACAGCTCGACAGACAACAGAACGGCAGGTTGTTTCCTGATCTTATAATGACGAGAAAGCTTCAATGTACCAATGTTGGCGCAATGAAAGCGCCAAAGGGCATATCTGTATTCTGAAGTGCACAATTTTTCCCGATACGGCTTCGACGAGAAGACAAAAGTAGATACCTCTCATTAGGCTTTCCAATCCAGAGGGGAAGTGTGAGTGCTGCTTGCTGTAATAAGCTCATCAGCACACCACGACGCATTGTCTTTCGAGGCACGTCCACTGAAGAGTAAGAGCCTACTTGGCGGGCAGCTGCAGGTAACCAGCCACAGCAGTGACGGCACAGAAAATTTAAATTGCACAACCTCAATATAAACCATTCACATTATAATGATAGTGGAACATCCAGTTTCCAATTGAGCAGATTGTTAACTTTAACAGCTTTAAATAATTTTGGTATGTATCAAACCCATGAAATGGATTTTTAGGCTGAATGAAAGATTATACCCTCCTAACCCTAACACCTTTACGTCTCATACGTACCAATTCTTCGCTCTTCCAAATCAGCCTTGATCTCTGCAATCTTATCCAAAGCCTTGCGCAGAATGCTGGAAACGAGACAGTAATAACAATAAGATAAAGAAAATAAATAATTAATACTAATGAGGGCAGATCAAGGTTGACGTGGACTTATTAGTTGGAGAACATGTCAAGAATAATAGCTGAACAAAATAAATTTTGTGCAATACTGTCTGTCTTGGATGAGTTGTACAAAAAGCGACATCGACGCTGCTCAAAAGCATTCACAGTAAAACCAAAATGGTGGACATTGGAACAGAGGTACATCATTAAGAATAATCATCAAGTATAAAGATATCACACCAGCTGAAATTCACAGATTTTCACGTCGTTGTGTTTAAATGGTACAGGGTGTTTAAAAATGGCTACAAGTTGAGTTTGTTGAGCAATATCGAGCATTCTCACTTACCACTAACTACTGTCTTACCACTACTGTCTTACCACTGTCTTACCACTAACTACTAACTACTGTCTTACCACTAATCTATAATTCCATTAATCTCTGTGTGTATGTTTGTTTGTATGTTTGTATGTCTGTGACCGCTGTTTCTCGACAACCACGGGTCCGATATACTTTAAACTTGCCAGGTATATTGCTGGGGACCCGAGGATGTGCCTTTTCAAGGTTTCATATTAATCGGACAAGTACTTACCGAGCTATGTCCAAAAAACGATTCAACCAATCAGAGAGCAGCGAGTTATCGCGTGTGCCGAACGTGGCGAACACACTCTGCCTCGGACGGCACATTTGAGAGCGTATTCATTTATTTCACGTTGGCAAACTATGTTGCCGCTATGTTGGCGTTAAACTATGTTTTAAAACTAATTAAAACCATTTCATGTAAATAGAGGGGGGGGATTGTCACTGTACTCGCAAGCCGTTCGCCGTTCGCTTTGGCGTTGCGAATGGACCAAAACATTTCATGGACCAAACCATTTCATGTAAAGCGTTCGCCGTTCGCTTTGGCGTTGCGAATGGACCAAAACATTTCATGAACCAAACCATTTCATGTAAATAGAGGGGGGGGGGATTGTCACCGTACTCGCACCCACGTACCCACGTACCCACGTACGGGCATTGCACCCACGTACGGGCATGCCCTAGTTCAAGTAAATATCACAAGGGCTGAACAGGTAATTTTGGTGAATCGCAGGATTACAACAAGTGAAATTGCACAACAACTGGATATGTGGAAAAAAATTATTCATTCACACTCAAAACTCATTGAGGTTATAGTGCAACGTGGGTACCAAAGGACATGATCTCTACAACAATATTCATAATAATTTTCAAATTGGACCATTTCACATCAACCTAACTATGGTCATAGTAATGGTGACACACCATGTCACCTGACATTTCATTGTTTATTTTTATGTTTTTTTACAGCCACCAAAGGTGGATGGAGGTTATGTTTTCACCCCTGTCTGTCTGTTTGTTTGTCTGTCTGTGCACAAAATATCTCAAAAAGTTGTGGACGGATTTGGACAAGTGTATGTGACGCGGACTAAATGATTATATTTTGGTGAATATCCAGATTCGGATCCGGCTAGTAGAATTTTCAAAGTGATTCTTCATCATTGGGAGATAGGGCCAAAAACTATACAATATACATAGCAGGATATCTCAAAAAGTTGTGGATGGATTTGGACGAAACTTGGTGGATCGATTGGGTGTGTGACAAGGACTAATCGGGAGAGGTTGGGTGTGTGACAAGACCAAATCGATTCGATTTTGGTCAAGATCTGAATCTGGATTCGGATACGAGATTACTTTAATTTTTAAAGTAATTCTTCACCATAGAGAGATCGGGTGAAAAGCGATATATAACATCATATTTAAAAAAAGGTATGGACAAGTTTTGACTAAACCTGGTGAATGAGTTGGATAGATGACAAGAACAAGCCGATTAGATTTTGATTCAGGTCCGAATCCAGATCCGGCCTATCAGTGGGACACAAGGCATAAACTGTTCACCCTGGCGGAGGTACAGTCACGTGAAAAAGTAAGTACACCCCATGTAAAGTTTTGGCTTTTTCAACATATTTCAACATACAGCTATTTGATCTTCATTTCAACAATATTGATAGATAAAGGTGATATAATATAACAAATATAATGAAACATTTACATTTTGTAGTCCATTGTATAATTTAAATAAACATAAATGCAAATTTCGCTTGTGGAAAAAGTAAGTACACCCTTGGCTCTAATAGGTGGTATTGCCCCCTTTGGCAGAAACAACCTCGAGTAGGCATTCCTTATAACTGTCTACCAGTCTCTGACATCGACTGGGAGAAATTTTTGCCCACTCCTCCATGCAGAATTCTTTCAGCTGTGCGATGTTTGAGGGGTTTCTTGCTACATGCACAGCTCGTTTCAAATCCCCCCCACAACATCTCGATGGGATTTAGATCCGGGCATTGACTTGGCCATTCCAGAACCCTCCATTTCTTTCTTTTCAGCCATTCCTTGGTAGATTTACTGGTATGTTTAGGGTCATTGTCATGTTGCAAGGTCCACCTTCGGTTGAGCTTCACCTCTCCGACAGATGGCCTCACATTATCCTCAAGCACCCTGTAGCAATGAAGAATTCATAGTGGATTATATGATGGTGAGCTGCCCAGGCCCTGATGCAGCAAAGCTGCCCCAAACCATAATATTTCCACCACCATGCTTTACAGTTGGTATCAGGTTCTTGTGGTAAAATGCTGTCTTTGGTTTTCGCCAAACATGTCTTCTGGTACTGTGGCCAAATAGCTCTACCTTGGACTCATCTGTCCAGAGCACATTGTTCCAGAAGTGCTGGTCTTTGCCTCGGTGTTCATTGGCAAACTTTAGTCTTGCCCTGATGTTCTTTCTGGACAGCAAAGGTTTCCTCGTGGCACACCTCCCATGCAGATCAAATTTGTGCAGCCTCTTTCTAATGGTAGACTCGTGCACTTTGACATCAACAGTGGCAAGAGCTACCTGTAGGTTCCCTGATGACATTCTGGTGTTCTTCGAGACTTCTTTCAGCATCTTGCAGTCTGCTCTCGGGCTGAACTTGCTGGGGCGGCCTGGCCTGAACAAGTCGGCAGTTGTTTGGAATCTTCTCCACTTGTAGATGATCTTCCGGACAGTCGAATGATTGATTTCAAATTGTTTGGAGATCTGTTTAAATCCCTTCCCAGACACGTAGCCATCTATAACCTTCTTTCTGAAGGCCTCAGAGAGCTCTTTTGATCTCGGCATGGTGACGCCGCACACTTCAACAACAAAGAGCAAACCAAACTAAATGTCTGAGGTTTAAATAAGACGGGTTCCTCCAAGATCCTCTCTGACGATGTTTTAATCATTTGCACCTGAGCTGGTGCACCTGATTCTAATTTTAGGTCTTTGTAGTGATAAATGTAGGGGTGTACTTACTTTTTCCACATGCGAAATTTGCATTTATGTTTATTTAAATTATACAATGGACTACAAAATGTAAATGTTTCATGATATTTGTTGTATTATATCACCTTTATCTATCAATATTGTTGAAACTAGGGCATGCCCGTACGTGGGTGCAATGCCCGTACGTGGGTGCAATGCCCGTACGTGGGTACGTGGGTGCGAGTACGGTGACAATCCCCCCCCCCCCTCTATTTACATGAAATGGTTTGGTCCATGAAATGGTTTGGTCCATTCGCAACGCCAAAGCGAACGGCGAATGGCTTGCGAGTACGGTGACAATCCCCCCCCCTCTATTTACATGAAATGGTTTGGTCCATTCGCAACGACCACAGAACCCCCCCCCCCCCCCCTCTATTTACATGAAATGGTTTGGTCCATTCGCAACGCCAAAGCGAACGGCGAACGGCTAAATCGCCATAGCTCGGTAACTACTTGTCCGATTAATTTCAAACCTTGAAAAGGCACATCCTCGGGTCCCCAGCAATATACCTGGCAAGTTTCAAGTATATCGGACCCGTGGTTGTCGAGAAACAGCGGTCGCATACAAACATACAAACATACAAACATACAAACATACACACACACAGAGATTAGTGGAATTATAGATAGATGAAGATCAAATAGCTGTATGTTGAAATATGTTGAAAAAGTCAAAACTTTACATGGGGTGTACTTACTTTTTCACGTGACTGTGTGCTCTCTACCGAATGCCCTTGTAGTTCTAATTTTGAGATTGCCGGATTTCCATTTCTTTGAATTTACTGCATTAATATTTAAGATTAAGACCTGAGGCTGGCTTATTGAATAAAAAAAAAATTACTTTCCATTTGAATCCATTCTAACAGATATTAAAGTGTATCAACACATCAAAACATTATAAGGTCCATGATCTTTTTTTACCCCATTAACCTTTCCTAACCAAACAATCTTTGTTTCAGTGTTTCCTCTCATTCTGCGATTTGGAAATTTAACCCAATCAAATATTTTTCTCAATATGAAGCAATAAAATAAAAACATATGATGTTCTACATAAAATAATGTAAGAATAGTGGAAGAGGCAGTTACTTAAAGACAAGGCCCATGACCACCAACTCAGGACTTTAGGAGAAGCTAAATTGATCACAAAATGGATGAATAGAAAGCGACTTCATCAAAAGCAAACAATGAGCAAACAGAAACAAAGGAAAGACAATTACATGTAAAGCATCACTGTATCTCCAATCTCAGAGGAGAACACTTTCATTTCTAGCCCAAAACTTGATGTAACCAAAACATTACGTTCCTCCATGACTCTACAAAGTGGGATTAAGGAACAATCAAGAGGCAGTCAACCAACCACCAAAGACTTTGGTTTGTGAAAATGAGAGGATTGGTAGAGGATGCATGAAAAAAAGAAAAGAAAAATGGGGGAGCAAGAACAGATGTTTAATGGGGGGTTTGGACAAACTTGGGGAAGGAAAATAAAACTTACTTGCACTCTGTCTCCGCATCTACCTTGGCTGTCGTATACAGGCCTTTCAGCTTCGTTCGGTAATACGGTGTAACTGCAAGCAATGCAGCAGGGCAGTATAAAGGTAAAAGTGGAGCAAAAATGAAAATTTTGATTCAAGTATAGTTGTGATGAGGTAATCGATGATGGTTCAAACTTGAGACTTGAACGATGAAGCATGAAAAACGTCAGGAAGAAGGAAGGGAAGAAACATTGTGGTACGACTTGGGTGTTGAGGAAGATGCAGCAAAATGTGGGATCTCACTCTTTTGCTCACTCTGCATGCGCTCGTGAGTTTTCTGGATGTTGAGCAAGTTGTGCTCACTGCGAGATCTCTCTTCCTGCTCAGCATTGAGAAAAAAAATGCAATTTAAGTTTAATACTCAAGTGTGCACGCTGCAAATTATTATAGCAAGATTTGGCAAGCCGATCTGTTCAATTTGTGGAAAATTTAGTTTTCAATATTGAACGGCTTCCTCAATTTATACTTAGAAACATTGTGGACCGACAAAGAATCTCTCCACATCCTTCAGAATAATCTAATAAATGTTGCAAAGGTTGCTTTGGTGTATGCACTAAAAATTAAAACGACCAAACTCAGCGTCATTGTGGTTAGAGTGTTCGCTCCGAGTCTGCTAGGTCGGCTGCTCAATTCCATCCCTTGCCGAGGCATGTCAAAGACTTTACAAATGGCAAGTGCTACTTCCTACTTGATGCTCAGCATTTGGAGGATAGAGCAGGAGGAAACCCCATAATTTGACATTCAAATGGTGAGGGTTGGGGCAGGGCAAGGAAGAATGTTCCCTTAAATTTCTCTTTAATTTATGAAGTACGTCTTAGTATTTCATCGAATCAAAATCAACGACATGAAACGGTTTCACATTTATTCAATACATTCTGCTTTCTTTGGAGGCAATAAATCAGCGTTATTAAATGCACATACAAAGTTGCATTTAAAAATGTGCTCGTATTTTCATTTTTGGTATTTAACCCCACCAATGATGCTGCTCTCGCACCTTCTTTCCATGTGATGATCATAATTACCAAGAGTTTGGTGAATGTCTGCACAACCGTTTATACGAGCGTGACGGACGGACAGACGGACAGACAGAGCCATTTACAACATAACACCTTTTTTAAAGCGTGAGGAAAAAACAACTCTGCATTGTTATTTGTTTATTAGCTATATCCATGAATGTCATACTAACGTTCTTTTTCTCTACAACAGTGAGGCTCATGGAAGAGAAAGATTAAATAGACAGTATGGTAGACAGGTAGCAATTGGTAAGAATGAGCAAGGGAATAAACAAACAGGACAGAGCAAGCGAGAGATGGGGGTAACACTGAAATTAGATTAAGCCACAAACACACACTGCGACCTAAATGGTTGGGCCTCTGTAACGTGTGATGCGTTGCATTGAATTATCATTCTACAAGAATATACAGTCACGTGAAAAAGTAAGTACACCCCATGTAAAGTTTTGACTTTTTCAACATATTTCAACATACAGCTATTTGATCTTCATTTCAACAATATTGATAGATAAAGGTGATATAATATAACAAATATCATGAAACATTTACATTTTTTCGTCCATTGTATAATTTAAATAAACATAAATGTAAATTTCGCATGTGGAAAAAGTAAGTACACCCTTGGCTCTAATATAACAATAACATGATTTTGTAGGGTGTTATACTTTTTTATTGGCCCAACATCAATGATGAGCAGCCCGACATATTCGGGCCCTCGGGCCGCTAATGGCTATGGAGGGCTGCTAATCATTGATGAAGGGCCAAGAAAAAAGTATAAAGCCCGTACAAAATCATGTTATTACTATTATTACCACTTTTTCAAGGCAAACACACTGAGGATGTTTCACTTCAGCATAGTATTTACGGAGGAGATCATTGAGTTTGAGTGCTGTAACGGACGCGAAATCGCATATTTTGTTCCTTTTCTCCAGCCACGCCGAAAACTTATTCATTCCGTAAGTTGTAGCACGAACAGTGGAGTCTGGCAGCGCACTTTTCTCCAGGTTTTGCAGCTCAGTTTCCAACAATTCGCTGTCGTTATCATTGCAAACAGAGTCAGCCATTTTGATGCTGTCACCTGTCAACGTCGCGCAACGTGGAAACGGGATTTTCACGTTTCACGTTGCTGTCACCAAACGGGATCTCCGAGATCTCGGAGACGGTGGGAGGGATTTTCGAAGCTCCACACGGTCTCCACGTTTTTCGAAGTTAAGTCTGTTCACAATTGTATTTTGTCGAAACTGTATTTATCTTTCGGTGTGTGAAGTTATTGTGTGCAACTTTGGTTGTTTGTCGGTGTTTATCTTTCATAAATTGATCGTCTGTTTGCCGTGTCACGAGCAAGGCCTTTGCCGCGTCGCGAACGATTTGAAATCCAAGTTAAGTGATTGTTCCCATTTGTATTTTCGTTAAAACTGTATTTATTTATGGTGTTGTACATATATTGTGTCCGACGAAGATTTTTCGGTGCAAATCTTTCATACCTGTATTGAAAATCGTGTTAATTCGTGTCGTGTCTTGAGGCCTTGTACAGTGTACACTGTACAACCTTGAGGCTTTGTTTTTCTCTCAGCGGTCCGTCGTTTGTGATCCAATAACTTTCGTTCTCTGTATTCCCAGTCTTTTCACCCATAGCCTACTTCCTTGTGTAAATCTCAACTCAAAAAAAAAAAAAAAAAAAAAATTTCCTTCTCTGTTCTCATTCGTTTATTCATTCTTATTCGTTCGTTCATTCTTTGACCACGTGTTTCTCCCCCATTTCCCCAGATAGTTTTCACTGTTATTAACCTTCAATGTTTACACTTTCCCCTCAAGTTATGTATTCCGTCATATTTTATAACACCTTTTTCTTCTTCTTCTTTAAAAGGCTGCTTTCGACTTGCTCACCAAATCAATTCATCCCAAAAAAAATATCCATCTCCTATAGTGCCTTTTTTCTACATTCCCTAAACTCTCCTGCACTCCATCCTCCATCCAGCGTCCTTAAACGTATTTTTAACTCGAAGGTCACAAGAAACTCATTTTGCAATAAATGTTCGTTTCCCATAAATCGTACATTTTCTAAAATCCAATCTCACCCCTCCCCTCCAAATCTTCCCCATCACCCCTCCCCTCCAAATCTTCCCCATCACCCATCCCTTTCAAATCTCCCCCCTTGCCCCCTCCCTCCTAAACTACCCCCTCACCCCTCCCCGCCAAGACGCCCCCTCGCCCCTCCTCTCCTAGACTCCTCCCTCACCCCTCCCCTCCAAATCTCCCCCATATCCCATCCCTTTCAAATCCCTCCCCTTGTCCCTTCCCTCCCAAACTCCCCCCTCACCCCTCCCCTTCAAATCTCCCCACCCTCATTGCTTCTCAATTTCCCCCCTCTCACTCCCCCTCCTCAAAGCGTCCTCCCCGCTTCTTCCCCCTTCCAACTCTCACCTCCATCTCCCCCAACCTTCTGCCTCGCTCTTCCCCCTCCTCAAATAACACCTCATTGTGCCTCACCCAATCACCATCAAACCTTTTGTCCGCCCCATCCTTCCCTCTCTCCGAGCTATTCTGAAATCTCTGACACACCTTCAACAGCTCTCCCTACCTCTTCCACCTCTTCCACATCTTACCCTACCCCTCCTCCCCCCTGTTCTGTATCTGATGCTCCCCCTTCCTCTTCATTAACGGTATGGACCTCAAACATCCGGGGCCTTCGTTCAAACTTAACTGATCTCTCCATACAGGTTGCTTCTGTCAAACCAGACGTGATCTGCTTAACAGAAACTTTCCTCCTTTATGATGTCTCTGATTCCTTAGTATCTCTCCCGGGCTACTCCCTCCTCCGGTATGATAGACCTGAGCCTCGTCCTGGAGCCGGGGTTGCTATCTTTATCAAAAACTCTCTTCCTCACTCGCCCTGCACTGCACTCTCTCCACCTCACCCCCAGGAATATCTCTGGCTACGGCTTCCCCTTCGCTCCCACCTCTTGTTCATATGTGTGTTGTACGGTCCACCAAACAGTGATGACTCCATCTACATTTCGCTGTCTGATAATATGGACCAACTTCTATCTACTCATCCCAACTCTCTCTTCCTCATATGTGGTGATTTCAACTGTCATCATGCCAGTTGGCTGGGTGTGGGTACCTCCCTCACCAGCCATGGCTCCTCAGCAAAGGACTTCTGCGACTCACTGGGACTGACACAATCTGTCAATTTCCCAACCCGGATCTCAGTCAACGGAACATCTTCTCTTGTGGACTTGGTTATGACTAACTTCCCTGAAAATGTCTGCTGCTCTTCTTCTGCTCCAATCGGATCATCTGATCATGTCCTTGTTAAAGTGGACATCTCTCTGACCATCCTCAGGGAGCCTGCTCAGCGTCGACGAGTCTGGCATTTCACTCAGGCCAACTGGCACGGTCTTCAAGCAGCCATCAATCATCTGGATTGGTCTCCCATCTCTACCACCTCTGACATCAACTCATCCTGGGAATTCTTCCAAAGTAAATTGCTCTCTCTCATGCACAGATTTATCCCATCTCGTCTTCAGTTGTCATACCCTTCCTCCCGTCCATGGTACACGGAATCTTGTGGTGAGGCTGTTGCCCAGAAACAACTTGCCTTCTTCTCCTGGAAAGCAAATCCAACGGAAGGAAATCTCATTTCCTTTCACAAAGCCCGAAACAAGTGTGTGTCCACCCTCAGGAGAGCCAGGAAACAATATCTCTCCGTTCTCAAGACCGAACTCTCTTATCTGTCTCCCTCTTCCAAATCCTGGTGGCATCTGGTCAAATCCGTTTCTGGTGTTTGTTCCCCCTCCATCCCCTCCCTTACCTCAAACGGCTACACAGCTGACTCCGCACGTGAAAAAGCTGAATGCCTCAACTCTGTGTTTGCCTCTAAATCTTGTGTCCCAAACCCATCCCTCTCTGTACCCACCATACCCAGTCGTACCCTGCTGCTCCTGGACTCCGTGTCCTTTCCTCCTGACAAGGTGGAAAAGTTTCTGTCAACCCTCGACTCCGATTCTGCAACTGGACCCGACGGCATCAGCCCACGGGTCCTAAAATCCTGCTCTGCCGCTGTATCTCACCCTCTCTCTCTTCTCTTCACCCTCTCTTTTGCTCAAGGTCAACTGCCATCTGCTTGGAAATCAGCCAACATCACCGCTTTGCACAAAAAAGGTGCAAAAACAGATCCTAGCAACTACAGACCAATCAGCCTTCTCCCAATTATCAGCAAAGTCATGGAATCCATCATTGCTTTGGATATGAAATCTTTCCTCTTCTCCAATGGCTTGATCTCTGATCATCAATTTGGTTTCAGACCAGGTCACTCTACTCTGGACATGCTGCTTCTGCTGTCTCAACAATGGATGGAGGTCCTCAATGCCAAACAGGAAATTAGAGCTGTCTCCCTCGACATATCACGTGCCTTCGACACGGTCTGGCACCCCGCTCTGCTCACCAAACTCTCCTCCTTTGGTATCCATGGAAATCTCCACGCATGGCTGGCGGACTTCCTCTCTAGTCGTCGTCAACGTGTGGCCCTGAATGGGTTTCTCTCATCTCCTCTTCCTGTTCAGGCTGGAGTTCCCCAAGGCAGTGTTCTGGGCCCTGTGCTTTTTCTGGTCTTCATCAATGATCTCTCTGACTCTCTTGAAAATCCTCTCTATCTCTTTGCTGATGACTCCACTCTCTGCCGCTCCATTCCTCTTCCCTCAGATCGGCAGTCTGCAGCCTCCTCACTCTCTGAAGACTTGGACAAAATCACAGACTGGTCAAACAAGTGGAACATGTCTTTCAATCCTGACAAATCTCACACTCTTACTATGTCTCTCCGAAAAGATCGACTGGACAACCCTCCCATCTACTTTCTCAACAATCCTCTCCAAGAAGTTCTGTCGCTCAAGCTTTTGGGTCTCACTATCTGCCATGATCTTTCTTGGGAAAACCACATTTCCAAGCTGGCCTCCAAAGCCAGTCGCCGAATGGGCATCCTCCGTCGTGCGAAGTCCTTCCTCGGCACACTGAGCTCCTCACCACATACAAGGCTTTCATCCGCAGCTCAATGGAATACTGTTCTCCCCTATGGGCCGGTGATCCTGCCTCACACCTAGCTCGGCTTCACGCTGTTGAAACCAAAGCTTTCAGAATTATTGGAATCTCCCGCGATGAAGCTATCTCTGAGGGCCTTTCACTCACTCACCGCAGGCAGGTAGGTGGTCTTTCTGTCTTCTACCGACTCCTCTCCAGCCTTGCACCCCCAGCTCTCTCTGTGCTCTGTCCCCCAAATATTCCTACAGGTCGCACAAGATCTGCCAGCAACCCTCTGATGGTTAAACTGCCGAAATCTCGGCTCTCTGCTCACCTTCACTCTTTCATTCCTCTTTTCTCCCGCCTCTGGAACAAACTCCCTCACTCCCTTCAATCCCACTCCTCCCTCCAGGTCTTTAAAACAGCTGTTCACCATCTCCTATCTTCCCCCATCCAAAACCTTGATCTTTTCTACCCCCGCTAATTCACCCCAGATCCACCTTGTTTGAAATTCCAACTTCTTTCCTGGAAGTCCTGGCAGTGTCCATATGTTTTATACCTCTCCCACCGCCCCCTTCCCATGCCCCTCCTCCCAAAGCCCTCGCCCTCTCTCAGATCTCTCGATGTCTCCATGTCTCCATGTCTCTCGGTCCCTGCTCTCAAATGTTGTGTTTGTGTCCTTCCCCCTCTCTCCCCATCTTGGCTCCCGCTCCCGATGTTATATGTTTTATGTGTCGGTTTGTCTTTCTGTGTGATTAATGTTCGCTCTTTCACGAGCCTCGATCTTGTATACAAAAAAAAACCAAAAAAAAACGTGATGTCACAGAGGTCATGACCCGGGCTGTTATTAAAATCAAGCTCTCATTAGTGGCCCGCGGCCCTCAGATGATGGCATTGAGTCAAAGTGACGGGCGTTATACAGTTTCACCATGCATTGAAATCGGCGATACTGGACTAGTAACGCCTTCGCAAGTGGTAATAATAGGTGGTATTGCCCCCTTTGGCAGAAAAAACCTCAAGTAGGCGTTTCTTATAACTGTCTACCAGTCTCTGACATCGACTGGGATAAATTTTTGCCCACTCCTCCATGCAGAATTCTTTCAGCTGTACGATGTTTAAGGGGTTACTTGCATGCAAAGCTCGTTTCAAATCCCCCCACAACATCTCGATGGGATTTAGATCCGGGCTTTGACTTGGCCATTCCAGAACCCTCCATTTCTTTCTTTTCAGCCATTCCTTGGTGGATTTACTGGTATGTTTAGGGTCATTGTCATGTTGCAAGGTCCACCTTCGGTTGAGCTTCAACTTTCCGACAGATGGCCTCACATTATGCTCAAGCACCCTCTGGTACAATGAAGAATTCATAGTGGATTCTATGATGGTGAGCTGCCCAGGCCCTGAGGCAGCAAAGCTGCCCCAAACCATAATATTTCCACCACCATGCTTTCCAGTTAGTATCAGGTTCTTGTGGTCAAATGCTGTCTTTGGTTTTCACCAAACATGTCTTCTGCTACTGTGGCCAAATAGCTCTACCTTTGACTCATCTGTCCAGAGCACATTGTTCCAGAAGTGCTGGTCTTAGCCTCGGTGTTCATTGGCAAACTTTAGTCTTGTCCTGATGTTCTTTCTGGACAGCAAAGGTTTCCTCCTGGCACACCTCCCATGTAGATCAAATTTGTGCAGCCTCTTTCTAATGGTAGACTCGTGCACTTTGCCATCAATAGTGGCAAGAGCTACCTGTAGGTCTCGTGATGACATTCTGGGGTTCTTAGAGACTTCTTTCAGCATCTTGCGGTCTGCTCTCGGGCTGAACTTGCTGGGGCGGCCTGGCCTGAACAAGTTGGTAGTTGTTTGGAATCTTCTCTATTTGTAGATGATCTTCCGGACAATCAAATGATTGATTTCAAATTGTTTGGAGATCTTTTTAAATCCCTTCCCAGACTCGTAGGCATCTAGAACCTTCTTTCTGCAGGCCTCATAGAGCTCTTTTGATCTAGGCATGGTGACGCCGCACACTTCAACAACAAAGAGCAAACCAAACTAAATGTCTGAGGTTTAAATAAGACAGGTTCCTCCAACATCCTCTCTAACGATGTTCTAATCATTTGCACCTGAGCTGGTGCACCTGATTCTAATTTTAGGTATTTGAAGTAGTGATAAATGTAGGGGTGTACTTACTTTTTCCACATGCGAAATTTGCATTTATGTTTATTTAAATTATACAATGGACTACAAAATGCAAATGTTTCATGATATTTGTTATATTATATCACCTTTATCTATCAATATTGTTGAAATGAAGATCAAATAGCTGTATGTTGAAATATGTTGAAAAAGTCAAAACTTTACATGGGGTGTACTTACTTTTTCATGTGACTATAGTACTGTAAACTCCCTGGTAGGTAGTAGTCGAAGTAGTAATAGAAGATGATGATCTTGGATTAGTAATAAAACTTTTTTTTGCTTGATTACATTTATCACCCCATCTATATGGGTCTTAATAATTATTATGCACTAGAATGACAAATGTTAGGGAATTATTGTTTTGGGAAATAATATGAGGTTGATAAAGCTACGAGGGTTGAGGGGATATCAAGATATCTCTCTGCAAGACAGAACCAGCTGTGCAGTGGGCAGACAGATTTTTGAAACATTACATAAATACTAACATCAGGTTAAAATAAGTACATTTATCCCTCATGCTTTTTGAAAAAAATACGGGGGGATATTGTAATCGACTCTATCTGTCCGTCCGTCTCGCTATCTCCTCATAAGCAGTTGGGCAGAAATTCACCAAACCTGGTAGTTATGATCAACACATGGCAAGAAGGTGCAACAAACAATAATATCACTTTTGGCCCTTCCCGCTGGGGCAGGGTCAATAGGCAAACTACCAAAAAATCCAATTATGGGCACATTTTTATATGTTGTTGTGGTGAAACTTTGTATATGCCATCAACATTGGGGGACGCATGATATATCTAACAATTTTTTGGATATGACCCCCAGTTCATGCCCCAGTGGGGTCACAGGGGTCAAGAGGTGAAAAAAATTATTTGAACTCAAAACTTTATATTGTGCCATTCCTGGTGGAACCTTTACGCCATCTTCTAACTTTGCTTTAGGTGGGAAACCTGGGAATTTGCGATTGAATGTTGTAGACTTCGCTCCAGTTCTTAATTATCACATAATACTCCTTTGCCTAACATGCCTTTTCTTCCCTCTCCACCTTTCCTCCACAACCATATCCAAACCTTTCATCCAACTTTACAAACCTGCGTTTGTTTTATAAGCTGGTGAAGCTCTGCCAGCATTCCCACTATCTTCGTATCTGCAGGTAAGCCCGCCATGCTGTCATACAAATAAAAAAGCAGCATTAGGCCATGTAATTTGCAGATAATTAAATCACAAATAATAATGAAATCCTAAAAACCGCAAATAATTCATTCAGTAGGCAACGAAGATGTCTATCGACAGGTAAATTGATTTAATCAATATGTGAATTGAAGAACGATTAAATGAATATATCCCAAATCAATTAGACAACTGGCAACAAGGCAAGGCTGTGGCCATCTTGTAATAGTAAAAGGCAGTGTCCGTCCGTCCGTCTTTCTGTCTCCCCCATAACTCCAAAACCATGAAACCTGGTGGCCTACTCAAACGTGCCTAGCCTTGGAAACACTATTATAATAATAATAATAATTCATTTATTTTGTATAGCGCTTTTCATGAAGCCCAAAGGCGCTTTGACAGAGTGCAAAACATAATGCATAACAAAACATGAAAACAACAATTGCAAAAAGACAAGAATCAATAGGGAAATATTTAAAGCAAAAGGAGGGAGAAGGAGAAGTGATAGTCAGGGGTTAAATGCTGTGGGTTGAATGTTGAATGCAGTGCTGAACAGGTGGGTCTTGAGTGATGTTTTGAATGTGGTGAGTGAGGAGGAGTCTCTGATGGTGTGAGGTAGTGAGTTCCAGAGGGTGGGAGCAGCGATGGAGAAGGCCCTGTCCCCCCAGGATCTGAATTTGGTCCGAATGGGGGGGGTCAGGAGGTTGGTACCAGCAGAGCGGAGGTTGCGGGTGGGAGTGTGTCTGGAGAGGAGGGCAGCCAGGTAGGATGGGGCCAGGTTATGGAGGGCTTTGTAGGTCAAGAGGAGGATTTTGTACTGGATTCTCTGGGAGATGGGGAGCCAGTGAAGCTTGTAAAGGACGGGGGTGATGTGGTCACGGGTCCGGGAATGGGTGAGTAGACGGGCAGCGGAGTTCTGAATGTATTGGAGTTTATTGGTGATTGTTGAGGGTGAACCATAGAGGAGGCTATTGCAGTAGTCCAGACGGGAGGTGATGAAGGCGTGGATGAGGGTTTCTGCAGCCGTGGAGGAGAGGGAGGAGCGGAGACGGGCGATGTTTTTCAGGTGAAAGAAGGCGGTCTTTGTGATCTGTTTAGTGTATTTGTCGAAGGAGAGGGTTTGGTCAAAGATGACGCCAAGATTCCGGATGAGAGGGGAGGTGGATACTGGGATACCGTCGATGTTGAGGGCAAAGTTATGGGTGGATTTTGTGAGCGTTTTTGGGCCAATGATGATTATTTCAGATTTATCACAGTTAAGTTTGAGGAAGTTGATTTGAAGCCAGGATTTTATTTCAGAGATGCAGTTTGTCAGGATAGAGTGGGTGTCGGTGGAGACGGACTTGGTGGAGATGAAAAGCTGGATGTCATCGGCGAAGCAGTGGAATTGGAGACCATGACGGCGGATTAAGTGACCGAGGGGGGACAGGTAAAGGATGAAGAGGAGGGGGCCAAGAACTGAACCTTGGGGGACACCTTGGGGGAGGGGAGCAGTGGGGGATTTGCAGTTATTGATGGAGATGAACTGGCGTCTGTCAGAGAGGTATGATTTAATCCAAGAGAGGGCAGTGCCGGTAACGTTAAAGGTGGATTCAAGTCGGGTGAGGAGGATGGTGTGATCGATGGTGTCAAAGGCAGCGCTGAGGTCGAGGAGGACGAGAATGTTGAGGTTGCCAGCGTCAGAGGAGAGGAGAAGGTCGTTGGTGATTTTGAGGAGAGCAGTTTCAGTACTGTGGTTGGAGCGGAATCCGGATTGGAATGTTTCATACAGGTTATTGGCAGAGAGGTGATGTTTGAGTTGCACAGCTACAGCACGTTCCAAAACTTTTGACAGAAAGGGTAGGTTGGAGATGGGTCTGAAGTTATTTAGGGTGTCAGGGTTTAGACCAGGTTTTTTTAGAATGGGGGTAACAGCAGCAATTTTGAGGGATGGTGGGACGATGCCTGTAGACAGGGAGGAGTTTATTGTTGCAATGATAAGTGGAGAGAGAGCAGGGAGGGAGTTGTCCTATTGATTATATCCTATTGATTATAATTAAATGAAATTGAAGCATATCATCAAAATCTGGATTCGGATATGAGGATTGGATGCTGTAGACTAAATAATCTCCAAATCTAGAGTGAAATCTGACAAAATTTACCATATCTTGTGATTTTATAACTAAGTGCATATATGCATTTATTTAAGCAAGGCTGTGATCCTCATTCTGGGGTTAGTTTTTATTTTATTTAACTTAATAAGCATTAGTAGTTGGGACTGCTGTCAGGGTCAATTCTGCAGTTGGAATTTTGAGGATTGGTTCAGATTAAGAGTTTGTGGAGCTTATCGCATTGTGGTTTTTAACAGTGTCCGGAAATGAAATAAAGGTGTGAACGAACACCACCGGTGAAGTCCGGAGAGTTGTATGGGAGTGGAGGGAGGAGTGGGAGGCGGTTTGAAGGGAGAGTTGTATGAGGGTGGAGTGGGAACGGGGAATGAATGGGGGGGGGGAGGGGGGAGGATGGGGTGGGGGGGGAGGGGGGAGGATGGGGTGGGGGGGGGGAGGATAGGGTGGGGGTATGACTCCAGTTGCAACTGCTAAACCAGAAAGCATCTGAAAATGCAAAGCCTGTCCACGTCGTTTGTATTCAGACATCTTCTTCTTATTCTCTATGCTCAAAATAACGAAAATAGTGTTTAAAAATACAAAATGAAAATTGATTTTATGCAGCCTTGACCATTGAGCTTTAGATTAAAAAAACCAATATGCTTCTAGCTTTTGATTGGTGAAGAAATTAATTGACCCAATATGCAAATTCTTTAAATTTCAGGTCAATCGCATGAAAATTTATGATTTTATGTGACGGTGACCTTTCACCTTTTGAAAAAATTATTAATTTGCCCTCTCCATATTCTCATAATAAAGCTTTGGTGAAAATTTGATGACAAAACCCAAATGGTAAAAAGGTAAACAAAACGTTAAAAAGCTTACAGCTCTGGCATGGACACTGCACACACACATGGATACACACACATGGGGACATGCACACACACACACACACACACACACACACACACACACACACACACACACACACATATACACATGACCACACACACACACAACATTCAAAGATTTATGGGAAGTAACGAGGGGCAGCAATTTGATATCTCGCCCCGAGCGTCATTTTTCCTCGATACGCCACTGCTCGAGTGTACTTGTGATCTGTTTTTAAAATTCCCTCCAGATGATGGACCCAGATTGCGTATATCATATTCCCTTCAGGAAGCGACTCATTGTTACCCGGCAACTCCCGGTACTTTTGCTTGCGAGTAAATAAAAGTAGAACAGTATTCTTTGACGTCGCAACGCCGACAAATTTGCCTCCGCCCACATTATTACATCATTATACATACTTGTACCAAGTTTGATTTAAATTGCTTCAGCTGTTCTCAAGTATCACATTTTTACCTGACATGACCTCGATGATGGCAATGTATGAGAGAGCGCGCACAGCTGTAAGGACAAAGGACAGGAACAGTGGTGAGTTTCAGGTGAAGGTGGGAGTGCATCAGGGGTCGGTACTAAGTCCACTACTATTTGTAGCTGTGATGGAGGTGCTGGCTCGGAACGTAAAGGAGGGTTTACCATGGGAGTTGTTGTATACAGATGATCTGGTATTGATTGCGGAAAGCATGGAAGGCCTGAAGGAGAAGATGAACAAGTGGAAGGAATGTATGGAGACAAAAGGTCTGAAGGTCTGAAGGTGAATATCGGAAAAACGAAGGTGATGGCAAGTGGTAAAGCATGTGGTAAGGTGGAATAACTGGGAAGTGGCCATGTGCTGTGTGCAGGAAGGGTGTCGGAGTGAACTCCATTCAATGTACAACGTGCGCTGAGTGGGTTCATCAAAAATGTAGTGGTCTGAGAGAGTCATTAACCAGTGTGGCAGCTACACTCAAGTGTAAGGTGTGCATAGAGGGAGCTGCAGATAGAGGAAATGTTGAGTTGGATCTTGGAGAAGGCCTGAAGTTGGAAAATGTGAAAACATTTTGCTACCGAAGACACATGCTGAATGGAGAAGGTGGATCAGACTCGGCAACGGTTGCAAAAGTGAGATGTGCATGGAAGAAGTTTTGGGACCTGAGTGGCGTGCTGACGAGGAGGGGAGTGTCGTTGAAGCTGAAGGGAAATGTGTATGCTGCATGTGTGAGAAGTGTTATGATTTATGGGAGCGAGACATGGGTAATGAACGTAGAGCAGCAACGAAGGCTGGAAAGGGTGGAAATGCGAATAGTTCGGTGGATGTGTGGAGTATCGTTGAGAGAGAGAGGAAGACAAATGATGAATTGCGAAAAATGATGGGAATAGAGCCTGTGATGGATGGTGTGAAGAGGAACAGGTTGAGATGGTTTGGTCATGTGTTGAGGAAGGATGAAAGTGACTGGTTGAGAAGAGTGATGGAAATGAATGGAGAAGGAAGTAGAGGATGGGGAAGACCAAGAAAGACTTGGCTAAAGGTGGTGGAAGAAATGCGAGCAAAGGGGTTAACAAGGGGAGATGCAGAAAATAGGGAAAAATGGAGAAGATTGTCATGGGGCCCCCAAGGCTAACCCCCCGCTCTAGCAGGGAAAATGGCCTTAAGATGCTTGTTGTTGTTGTTGTTGTTGTTGTTGTATGACCTCTGACCTTTGAAGCCAAAATCTAATCAGTTCATCTTTGCATCATAATATATAATCATCCCAAGTTTTGTCAAAATCCCATCACTGGTTCACAAGTTAGTGCAGTAACAGAATTTTTACCTAACGGGACTTCTGACCTTTGACGTCTTGACCCAATAATCGAATCCGTTTATCTTTACATCATTATACATACGAGTACCAAGTATGACTTAGCTCCCTTCAGCCGTTTTTAAGTTATCAAGGCAACAAAAACCTATTACAGATGGACGCACGGACAAACAGACAACCTGAAAACATAATACGAGTACATGATGCCTCCGGTGACCTTGTTGGCGGAGGCATAATAAAACAGGTGAAAAAAAACAAAATTGAGGAATCTTAGCCCAGGTATACAATAAAAGTTGTTTTACTTTACAATACATTATGTTAAAATAAGTTAAGTATTAAAAATTTCTAAATTCTTATTTTACCCAAACACCTTGATAATGTTACAGTCTCTGTCATGATGCCATTGAAAAACATAGGGGCAATACCCCAGGCGCTCACCTGGTAGAATAAACTATACTGCACCGACTAAAGGTATTTTAAACCAATTTCAATATTTCAGTGGTTGCTAGAAGACAGGGCAGCATGTAGAATCATACTAACATAATCATAAGACGTTAAACAAACAAACAAAAAAACACTTATTTTGGGGGGGCAACCCCCCCCCCCCTCGGACCCCATATACCTCCTCAGACCCCAATTTTTCTAATGCCTTGAACAAACATTGGTACATCATGGGTGATTAAGGTTGTGGTGATGTTTCATCGAAATTGCTTGTGTAGTTTCTGAGAAGAAAGCAAATACCTATTTTGGGGGGTCAAACCTGGACCCCCTTTGACCCCCCGTATGTCCCCTTAGACTTTGATTTTCTTAGTGCCGTGAACAAATTGCGGTACATCATGGGTGATGAAGGTTGTGGTAAAGTTTCATCGAAATAGTGTGTGTATTTTCAGAGGAAAAAGCAAATTCTTTTTTTTTTTTGGGGGGGGGGGGGGGGGTGGTTAAACCTGGATCCACTTTGACCCCGGCAAACCCCCTTTAGACGTCGATTTTTTTTTAATGCCGTGAACAAGCTTTAGTCACAACACAACAAATATCATTTGTGCCAATTTTGGTCACAATCTCTCCCCATCAAACCATCAGCGGTTTCGGAGAATAATTTGCAAGTGTTTACGGACGGATGGACTGACGGACGGATGACGCGCCATCGCAGAAGCTCCCCTGAACTTTTTTTTTGGTAAACAAGATCGAGGCTCGTGAAAGAGCTAACATTAATCACACAAAAAGTCAAACCGACACATAAAACACAAAATAAGGGGAGCGTTAGACAGGATGGGGAGAGAGGGGGAAGGACACAAACACAACATTTGAGAGCAGGGACATAGAGAGATCTGTGGGAGGGAGAGGGCTTGGGGGGAGGTGGGAGACGTATAAAACAAATGGATACTGCAAGGACTTCCAGGAAAGAAGTTGGAATTTCAAAAAAGTGTATCTGGGGTGAATTAGCAGGGGTAGAAAAATCAAGGTTTTGGATGGGGGAAGATAAGAGATGGTGGTGAACAGCTGTTTTAAAGACCTGGAGGGAGGAGTGGAATTGAAGGGAGTAGGGGAGTTTGTTCCAGAGGCAGGAGAAAAGGGGAATGAAAGAGTGAAGGTGAGCAGAGAGCCTAGATTTTGGCAGTTTAACCATAAGAGGGTTGCTGGCAGATCTTGTGCGACCTGTAGGAATATTTGGGGGACAGAGCACAGAGAGAGCTGGGGGAGCAAGGCCGGAGAGGAGTCGGTAGAAGACGGAAAGTCCACCAACCTGCCTGCGGTGAGTGAGTGAAAGGCCCTCGGAGTTAGCTTCATCGCAGGAGATTCCAATGAAAGTCCACCAACCTGCCTGCGGTGAGTGAGTGATAGGCCCTCGGAGTTAGCTTCATCGCAGGAGATTCCAAAGCTTTCGTTTCAACAGCGTGAAGCCGAGCGAGGTGTGAGGCAGGAGCACCGGCCCAGAGGGGGGAACAGTATTCCATTGAGCTGCGGATGAAAGCCTTGTATGTGGTGAGGAGCTCAGGTGTGCCAAGGAAGGACTTCGCACGATGGAGGATGCCCAGTTGGCGACTGGCTTTGGAGGCCAGTTTGGAAATGTGGTTTTCCCAAGAAAGATCATGGCAGATAGTGAGACCCAAAAGCTTGAGCGACAGAACTTCTTGGAGAGGATTGTTGAGAAAGAAGATGGGAGGGTTTTCCAGTCCGTCTTTTCGGAGAGATATAGTAAGAGTGTGAGATTTGTCAGGATTGAAAGACATGTTCCACTTGTTTGACCAGTCTGTGATTTTGTCCAGGTCTGCAGAGAGTGAGGAGGCTGCTTTGCAAGCAGGGTTGGGACTTAGCCCTCAGGGGTCATGGACTCACCCTCAATGGACCTGAGTTCACACTCAGGGGTAGTGTCTTTGCCCTCAGGGATCACGGACTTGTCCTCAGGTGGCAAAACTTTGCAAGCAGGGTCCGGACTTTGCCCTCAGGGGACTTGAGCCTCAGGGGGCGAACACAAATTGTGGTTTTAGTTTACAAACAGTTAAGTTTTCCGAACTGCAAAAACATTTTTTACACGCACAACCTACATTTGAACAAAAGTTTTATCTCTGTGGAAAAACTTCCACCACGAAACATGTAAAGAAACAATGGAAAGAACACACCCTGGAGATTTTTCGACACCAGGTGAAATTCTAACTCCACCATTATAAAGTGTTGAACTTTTAGAATAAACATCTCACCAACATAAACATTACACAGTAAAACTACATAAACATACACATGTTTTTAAGTACTTGTGTGTTTGTTTGTACGTTATTCTTTCACGGCCGAACCGTCGCATCTAGAGGCCCCAAATTTTACGTGTAGGTACCTCAGAATCTGGGCAAGATTTTTAGGTACCACATGCGGGCATTGACGTCCATGTTGAGGCCGTTATAAAGTTTATACAATATTGGGATGTGGGGTCAGGCAGTGCTGCCGCCGGCCCGCAGGCAAAAGGTAACCAACATAGCTTTTCAATGTCCAACACATCCCGAACCTGTGGTGATCACGGACAACACGAGTAGAAAGAGACATGGCCGGAGGCACAATCATGCACAGCACTTTATTCCAAGTGGTTCCGAACAAGCGCCTGCCCGGCAAGCGGCACTCAAGAATATATCAAACACTAATCTACATACACCACAGAAACCACCGCCGGGAAAAGCTCACCCAGCCGGCCAGCGCCGGGTAGCCTCTGCTAGTGTATAATAAACAATATTTTTTGTTTCAATTATTAGACGTACAAGCCTTAACCAACGCACTGCACCAACACACCACCTAACAGACACAAAGGCTTTGTGATAACAAGAAATAAATTCGACGAACATCATCAGATCTTTCAACTCACTTTTACCCGCAAAACAGCTGTATCCCTCTCGTATACACTGTATGGGTAGAGAGTACCAAACCAATAACATTCCCACATAATTTTAGCTAACCCACAGTCATCATCATAGGCCTGGTGTTGGCTTAGCGGTTAAGGTGGCTGACTTAAGATCTTAGGGTCTTAAGCTTGAGCCCCTGTTGTGCCGTTGAAATACAGATTACAGGGGTAATATGCCATTCGAGTATCCTGCGTCGGAGTGGCGACACGTCCAGGATTGTACTCCTTATGTACAATGGAACTGCCTCAGCATCTCCTATGCGTATCACGGCATGAAAGGAATGATTGATATTGTTATAGTCATCATCATCACCTCCACCACAGAAGGTGCACGGTTGTTTTTTCACCCCTCTGTCTGTCTGTGTGCAGGATATCTCAAAAAGTTGTGAAAGGATTCCGATGAAATTTGGTGGACAGGTTGTGTGTATGACAAGGACGAATTTATTCGATTTTGGTGAATATCTGGATCTGGATCCGAGAATTTTTTGAAGTCATTCTTCACCATTGAGAGATAGGGCTAAATATTATATATAGCAGGATATCTCAAAAAGTTGTGGACAGATTCGGACAAAACTTGGTGGACAGCTCTGATGTTTGATAATTATAACTAATTGAATAGATTTTTGTGAAGATCTGGATCTGGATTTTTTACTTATTTTTAAAAAGTGATTCTTCACCATTGAGGGATGGTGCCAAAAATGATATATATATTTCGCACGATATCTCAAAAAGTTGTGGGCGGATTAGATTCCACCAAGTTTTTTCATAATCCGTCCACAACTTTTTGGGATGTCGTGCTACACAGGATGTGTGTGTGTGACAAGCACAAATTGATTCAATTTTGTTGAAGATCTGGATACAGATCCGAGAATTTAATTAGTGATTCTTCACCGTTGGGAGATAGGGCCAAAAACGATATATATACAGTCGTGGCCAAAAATATTGGCACCCTTGCACTTTTTTCAAATAACTCACAATTTTCTCTAAAAATTAGTTGAAATTGACAAAAGTATTTGGTCGACACAATTCCATATTTCACTGTTAATATTACAGAAACTTTGTTTTTGATTTAGAACTTAATATATCCTTTTAAATCAGAAAATAAAAAGAAATAAATGGCATTGACAAAATTATTGACACCCTCTACTTAATATTTGGTAGCACAGCCTTTGGACAAAATAACTGCAGTCAAGCGCTTCCTATAGCCATGAATGAGCTTCCACACGTCTCTACTGGCAGTTTGGCCCACTCTTCTTGTGCAAACTGCTCCAGTTCTCCCCGATTTGAAGGGTGCCTTCTCCCAACTGCTGTTTTCAGATCTCCCCACAAGTGTTCAATGGGATTTAGATCTGGACTCATTGCTGGAGACTTCAGAACAGTCCAGCGTTTTGTATTGAACCATTCCTGGGTGCTTTTTGAAGTGTGTTTGGGGTCATTGTCCTGCTGCAAGACCCATGACCTTCAATGGAGACCCAGCTTTCCTACACTAGGTTGAACATTGTGCTCCAAAATGACTTGGTAATCTCCTGATTTCATGATCCCATGCACACATTCAAGGTACCCAGTGCCAGAGGCAGCACAGCAACCCCAAAACATCACTGAATCGCCTCCATGTTTGACTGTAAGGAAGGTGTTCTTTTCTTTGAAGGCTTCATTTTGTTTTCTGTAAACATAGAAATTATGTGCTTTAACAAAAAGCTCTAATCTGTCCACGGGACATTCTCCCAGAAGGATTTTGGCTTGTTCAGGTGTGTTTTGGCAAACTCGAGTCGGGCTTTCTTATGTCTCTGTCTCAGCAGTGAGGTCCTACCATAGAACCCCATTTCATCGAGTTGGCAATGGATGGTGCAAGTTGAAACTGTCGTACCTGTTTGGCAGTTGATTGAGGTGCTTTCTTCACCCTTCGAACAATCCTTCGCTGCAATCTTCGATGAAGTTTTCTCTTGCGGCCACGTCCAGGGAGGTTGGCTACAGTGCCATGGGCCTTAAACTTCCTGATAACATTGCGTACGGAGGACACAGGAACATCAAGGTCTCTGGAGATGGACTTGTAGCCTTGAGATTGTCCATGCTTGGCTACAATCTTGTGTCTGACCTCCTCAGACAATTCTCTGGTTTTATTTCTTTTCTCCATGCTCATTGCGGTACACACAGTGACACAAAACAGCAGAATGACTCCTTTTCTCCATTCAAACTCGTTGAATGAGTGATTTTTTTTTTTATATTGGAGGCACCTGCAACTCACCATAGGTGAGTTCAATTCCAAAGTAAAGGAGAATCACCTGCTTGAAATCCAATTATTTCTAACAACTTCTAAAAGGTGCCAATAATATAGTCCGGGCCATTGTGGGATTTGTGTGTGGAATAAGCTAAGATTTAGTAATTTTATCAGCTTTTTTTGTTTTTGTTCCATTACAAACCAAAGAAATATATTTGTAGATCCCAAAATATTTTTTAATGTCAACAATTTTCTGGAAGAAATGGTGAATTATTTGAAAACAGTGCAAGGGTGCCAATATTTTTGGCCACGACTGCATATGCACACGACTGTGTATTTTTATATATCACTATATCTCAAAATGCTGTGGATGGATTCGTTCGAAATTTGGTGGACAGATTATGTGTATGACAAGGACGAACGTATTATATATTTTGTTCAGGTCCGAGTCCAGATCCGGCCTATCAGTGGAATACAAAACGTAAACTGTTCATCGTGCTGGATGTTTGCGCTCTGCCGTATACCGTTCTTATTTCGTATGCAGCACCTGTGTCGCTGGTTTGCATCATTGAGGGCAGCTGCTGTGCCGCTGATGCAGTGCCCCCTGTAGGTTAGAGCAAGAATCAAAAATTAGTTCAGGGTGCCGGCGATAACTCGCCTCTTCTTCCCAAAAGACACCGCGAGATCTTTCATGTCCACCAACGAATTCCGGAAGATGGGACACCCGTCTTAACGTCCAACCAAGTGAAGCTCATCCACAACGCCAGTTAATTTCGATCGCGTCATTTATGTTAATCAATAAATGAATGAACATCAACTCGAAATTAGACAGCCGTAAAATATGCCGGACACCGTCGAATGGAAATTAGCCCTGAACAGTGAACATGACGAGATCCAGGGAACACAATATTTTTTATAACACGGGGTATACACATAAACACAGGTTAAAACCACCTGGATCTATATCTTGTCTTACCTGTCTGTTATTCTAATGGATATTACTATTAGTATTACAGTACTGGATTACATTCTCATTTGTTGTTGTTTCGTTAACCTGCACTAATTTATTATTTATTCAAAAGATCGATCTCTTAGATATAATGTAGTATACAGTATTATACATATCGATTTTAAAATGTAAAATAACGTCGTATGGCATCATAAGGGGGTGTCACAGTCGCGCTTTTCACGGCACACCGAATCTGTGTACTTTTTATGTCATTACGCACATTTAACAGTCGAATTTATAGATATATATATTTTCAACGGGTTGGCGTTTCTTATTTCCAGATACACAACGTTTTAGTGGAAGTTACAGAAACAGCTTGAGAAGGATCGCATAAGAAGTAGGAAACACAATTGAGCTTAGCCTTATTTATATACACCTCAACATGTTTGTTTAATTTATTGTTCCTTCATCCAATGCATAAACTCGATATTTTCATCATTTCATCTAGCGCAATCCCCGCGATTATTTTTTCCCACTGTAAGAGCTTGCTTTGTCGCATTAGTATTCGTTTCTTAACGTTTTAACATTTAACACCAGCCGCTTGGGGTCATCGATGTATTACGTACGCAGTACGCTACGTACATGGAAGATGGGGCGTTGAACACGTTTAAAACGGAAAACAATGTTCACGAGTTCCCTTCCAGCGCTCTTAAAGGGACAGAATCATGAATTTATTTCAAGAGATATTTTAGAGGACCAATTAGCACAAATATCAATGCGTTGCCTCATTCCGTGTGTGTTGCTGTACATGTTGTCGTTGATAACATTGTGTAAAGTGTTCAATCTGCAATGATTAAAATCTCCCAATATCATTTTGACTGAATCAGGTCATAAACTAGAGCTTCCAGGGAAGCAGAACTCAACTGAACTGACTGGACAACTTTAAAGTAGGTCGGGTCTCACATGCCAAGTTTGATGAAAATTCGTCAATAAGTGTGGACGCTAGATTGTTAACGTCGTTTCAGAGCTGAAAAAATATGCCGGCCTATGGCGGCCATTTTGTGACAGATCGGATTGACATGCGATAGCAACCTACCTTGTGTGGTAAGAGTCTCACACACCAAGTTTGATCAAAATCCATAAATATTTGTGGACGTTAAAGTCTTAACGTCGTTTCAGAGCTGAAAACAATATGGCGGCCGATGCCGGCCATTTTGTGACGGATCGGGTTGGAATGCAATAGCAACCTACCTTGTGTGGTAAGGGTTAAACATTCTAAGTTTGATCAAAATCTGTTAATATTTGTGGACGCCAGAGTGTTAACGTCGTTTTCATGACCAAAAACAAAATGGTCGCCTACGTCCGCCATTTGTCAACGGATCGGGCTGAAATGTAATACCAACCTGGTCCTTGGGGGTAAGGATGCTGCATGTCAAGTTTGATCAGAATCGGTTGATATTTGTGGACGCTGGAGTGTTAACGTCGAAAAGTTAACGGACGACAGACGACGACGACGACAGACGCCGGAGGGTTCAGTATGTGATGAACTCAACTGGACGGTAGTCCAGTTGAGTGAACAAGTCCAGATACATTGAAAGTGCACCGTCCTCATGCCAAATAAATAAATATCCTGCAGCGCATGGCCGGGCGCCTTCGGCAATACAGCTGTGCAGGTCATAGAGACTGTATTGAGAGGGAGAGGTGTACAATAATTGATTGATTAATTGCATAATTTAAATCAATAAATAATGATTATAAATTTTTTTCTTAATAAACAGCTAATAGCATACCTAAACCACCAGTGAGTGCTTCATCCGAAGCTATAAAGCCACGGTCCCATAGAGCCTGCGTTGGTATACGATGGACTACGATGGCCAAAACTTACGATGGCCCACGATCACTCTGAACAAGTCTGCATGAAATGATGATGATGAAGTGATGGCTGATGGCTGGCCGGCTGGGGTTTATATACCCCCAAAGTAGCTACGAGGACACACGAGGACGCAGGATGATCCTGCGTCCTCGCAGGATTGTCGTACGTTGTCGTACGATATCGTACGCCGTCGTACGTTGTCGTACGATATCGTACGCCGTCGTACGATGTCGTACGATATCGTATGTGGTGTATTGAAGAAGCTGGGGCTCCCACGTCGATCGGAAGAATGGACGCGACAAAAAGCTGGAATTCATCCGAGTTGCTTTAATCAAACCAAACACTCAGGCACTCTGAAAAGCCCGTTTATCGGGCAGCAATATATATACATATTATCCCGGAGCGTTTGCCCAGGAAAGGCGAGAGGGGGCGTGGCCCAGCGTCCCGACCGAGGCCTGGCAAGTTGAGCGCGGGCCTGCCCGGGCGTCCTGGACGAGCCCGGCATGGTGATCGCTCCGCGTCCTTGATAGGTGCAAGGCGATTGTGAAAACCCAGCGGTAGCCGCTACACACGTCCCCCCAGAATCGACTTGCACCGGCAGGGTCAATTTGAGGGGGGTCCTGATGACCCGGCTGAAGCGACCCCTGGCGGGTCGTGGGAGGGGGTTCGGTGTGGTGGTGGGCGGTCGAGTGGGGGGCACCGTGGACGGGGGGCGGCCTCGCCGCGGCGGAAGGGCCACCCGTGGTGGGTGGTCGACGTCCACGTGCGCCGGCTTGAGGCGGTCCACCGCAATCCGGTCCGACCTGCCGCCGATGTCGATGACGAACGACTTGTCATCCCGTCGCAGCACCCAGAAGGGCCCGTCGTACGGTGGCCGGAGTGGCCCCCGATGTGCGTCGTGACGCACAAAAACATACTCCGCTGTGCGAAGTGCTGGGGGGACGTAGGACTGGGGGTCACCGTGGTGGGATGTTGGCACGGGGGCAAACCGTCGGGCGGCCTCCTGGAGGTCCGAGCGCTGGTGAGCTGCGGACCAGGGACTGGTAGCGTTGGGCACGAATTCGCCCGGGACGCGTAGCGCCTGGCCATAGACCAGCTCGGCGGTGGATGCCTGGAGGTCCTCCTTGGGGGCCGTGCGGAGGCCCAAAAGGACCCACGGCAGCCGGTCGGCCCAACCGCCGTCTTGAAGGCCGGCCATGAGCGCGGCCTTCATGGAGCGGTGGAATCGCTCGCACAACCCGTTTGCGTGGGGGTGGTAGGCCGTAGTACGGTGGAGCTTGACCCCCAGGTTGCGGGCGACCGCGCCCCACAGCTCGGAGGTGAACTGTGGTCCGCGGTCTGACGAGATGTCCGCCGGTGTGCCGAAGCGGGTGCCCCAGGTGGCGATGAAAGCCTGCGCCACGTCGGCGGTGATGGTGGAGATGAGGGGAACGGCCTCCGGCCACCTGGTGGTCCTGTCCACCATGGTGAGCAGGTGTGTGAACCCCCGTGACGGGGGGAGGGGGCCCACCAGATCCACGTTGACGTGGTCGAAACGTCGTTCGGGCACGGTGAAAGGTGCCAGCGGGGCCTGGGTGTGTCGGTGGACCTTGGCCCGTTGGCAGGCCGTGCAGGTGCTGGTCCAATCGCGGACGTCCCGACGAAGGCCGTGCCAGACGAATCGCGCCGACACCAGCTTCTGGGAAGCTTTCCGGCCCGGGTGGGAAAGGCCGTGGAGGGAGGCGAAGATGCGGCGTTGCCAGGTGACGGGCACGATGGGGCGAGGTTGGCCTTGGGAGACGTCGCAGAGCAGGACAGTGTCCGCGAAGGGGATGTCGGCCAGGTGGAGGCCCGTGTCCGCCGCCCGGAGGGCTTGCACCGTGGTGTCGGTGGTTTGGTCCGCCGCCATAAGCGCAAAGTCCACGCCCAGGTGGACCGCGTTCGCGCTGGCCCGGGAAAGACAGTCGGCCACGGCGTTGTTTTTGCCGGCGACGTGCCGGATGTCCGTGGTAAACTCCGACACGGCGGAGAGGTGGCGCTGTTGGCGGGCCGACCACGGCTCCGTGACCTTGGCCATGGCGTAAACCAACGGCTTGTGGTCGACGAACGCCGTGAAAGGTCGGCCCTCCAGGAGGTGGCGGAAATGGCGGACGGCCAGGTGTAGACCGAGGAGCTCCCGGTCAAACGTGCTGTATTTGAGCTCGTTCGGCCGGAGCTGCCGGCTGAAAAAAGCGAGTGGCTGCCAAACCCCGTTCACCCATTGCTCATGTACGGCGCCCACCGCGTAGTCGGAGGCATCCGTGGTGAGGGCGATGGGAGCGTTGAGCACCGGGTGAGCGAGCAGTGTTGCGTCGGCGAGGGCCCGCTTTGAGCTTTGGAAGGCCGCATCCATTGCTGCGGACCAGGCGATGTCGTGCTTGGCCGGCTTGCCCCGGAGGGCTTCATAGAGGGGCCGCATGAGTTGAGCAGCGCGGGGCACGAAGCGGTGATAAAAATTCACCATTCCCAGGAATTCCTGCAGGGCCTTTATGGTGCGGGGACGCGGGAACGTGGTGATGGCCTCGACCTTGGTTGGCAGCGGCACGGCCCCGTTCTTGGTGATGTGGTGGCCCAAAAAATCAACGGCCGTCGTGCCGAAGTGGCATTTGGCCGGGTTGACGATGAGGCCGTGCTCGCTGAGGCGCCCGCACAGTGTTCGGAGGTGGAGGAGGTGCTTGGCCCGGGATGTGCTGGCGACGAGGATGTCGTCCAGGTAAACGAAAAGGAACGGCAGGTCACGCAGCACGCCGTCCATCAAGCGCTGGAACGCCTGAGCCGCGTTCTTGAGACCAAACGGCATCTGCAAGAATTCGAATAAGCCGAACGGCGTGATGACTGCCGTTTTAGAGACGTCGGCCGCCCTGACAGGTACCTGGTGATATCCCCGTATGAGATCAATTTTCGAAAAAATGACCCGTCCCGCCAGACGGGCGGAGAAGTCTTGGATATGTGGGATCGGGTACCTGTCGGGGGTGGTAGCGTCATTGAGATGGCGGTAGTCACCACACGGGCGCCATCCACCCCCCGGCTTTGGCACGATGTGCAGTGGCGAGGCCCACGCGCTATCGGAGCGCCGCACGATGCCGAGGTGCTCCAACACGTCGAATTCGGCCTTCGCCACGGCGAGCTTGGCTGGGTCGAGGCGGCGGGCCCTGGCGTAGACCGGCGGGCCCGTGGTTGGTATGTGGTGTTCGATCCCATGCCGTACTGCAACGGCCGAAAACGTCGGCCGCGTGGGGGCCGGGAACTCCGTGAGCAGGCGAGCAAACTCGTTCGCCGCCGGGACGGCGCATGCCAGCTCGGTCGGCGCGGAGCTGCTCAATATGCATACCAGGGAGCTGAAGGTTTCGGCGTTGATTAAACGACGCCGTTGGACGTCCACCAGCAGTCCGTGTGCGCAGAGGAAGTCGGCGCCTAGCAGAGCCATGGGCACGTTTGCGGTTACAAACGTCCAAGCAAAGCATTGGCCGCCAAAGCAGAGGGTGACGTTGCGCGGGCCGAAGGTGCAGATGGTCGATCCGTTGGCCGCAACCAAGGAGGGGCCGCAAACCGCGGACTGCCTGTCCTGGTCAGAGGCGGGTATGACGCTCAGTTGGGCGCCGGTGTCGCACAGGAAGCGCCGTCCGGACGCTTTATCCATGATGAACAGTAAGTTGCCCGTGTGGCCGGCGCTCATGGCTGGTAATGAACGCCGGCCCGGCCGTTTCCCGGCCTGCCGAAGGTGCACGGGGGTCGGCATGTCCGGGCCTTCTGTCCGAACCTGGCATGATAGTAACACCACGCTTGGTCAGGTGGAGGCCCCGGTCGTCGTGCTGGAGGTGGTCGGCTCGGTGTAGCGGCCGCCAATTGCGTCGGCAGTTCGGTCGTCGACCGTGCCGGGTGCTCGGGCGCCATGGGTGTTGCATCGGACGGCGGTGGGTCCCATGTCGCCGCTGCGATGCGCTGACCTGCGGCGGAGATCTTGTCGGCTTCTCTGGCAAGGGCCCGGGGATCTGTGATCGTCTTGCTTGCCAGGGCGAGGCGTACCGGGTTAGGCAGCTGACGGAGGAACAGCTCCCGGAACAGGAATGCCGGAGAGTGCTCGCCGAGCAGTGAAAGCATGTAGTCCATTTGCTCGGAAGGGCGCGTGTCGCCGAGCTCGGGCAGGTCGAGCAGGCGCCGTGCGCGTTCCGCCGATGGGAGGGCGAAAGCGTCGAGGAGAAGCTTCTTAATCGCGCCGTATTTGTCAGCGGCTGGCGGGCTCTCGAGGAGGCTCAGGGCGCGGGCCGCGGTGGACGAACCGAGCGCTGCTACCACATGGTGGAAGCGGGTGTCGTCGGCCGTGATGCCTCGCAGGGCGAACAGGGAATCCGCCTGTGCGAACCAAACCGCCGCGTGAGCCTCCCAGAAGGTAGGCAGTTTAAGGGCGACTGCCGTGTCCATGTCGGTAGGTCACCAATGAAGGAGCTGGGGCTCCCAAGTCGATCGGAAGAATGGATGCGACAAAAAGCTGGAATTCATCCGAGTTGCTTTAATCAAACCAAACACTCAGGCACTCTGAAAAGCCCATTTATCGGGCAGCAATATATATACATATTATCCCGGAGCGTTTGCCCAGGAAAGGCGAGAGGGGGCGTGGCCCAGCGTCCTGGCTGCAGCCTGGCATGTTGAGGGCGAGCCTGCCCGGGCGTCCTGGACGAGCCCGGCATGGTGATCGCTCCGCGTCCTTGATAGGTGCAAGGCGATTGTGAAAACCCAGCGGTAGCCGCTACAGCTACGGCTACAGTATGACGGTCGTACGATGATCTTCGATTGTAGGATCGTAGACCATCGTAGACCCTCTTTTGAACATTTCAAAAGATGATTTTCCAACCTACGATGGCCACAAAATCGTACGTCGACGCAGGATGGGCTCCACGATGCTCCACGATGCTCCACGGTGCTCCACGATCCTACGTATACCGACGCAGGCTCTATGGGACCATGGCTTAACTTTATGAAAATTAATTAAGTCATTAATCGGAAAAATTAAATAAATAATTGATTCATTAATAAATAATTGATCGATTAATTGATTAATCAATCAATCGAAAATATCCTTTTCAAATCGAAATTTCAAATCGATATCGAAAATATCCAAATCACTTGATCACTGACCAGACGTGTCCATATATTAGCTTCCTAGCTCAAAAAGTGGCTGAGATATTGCCCAGATGAGAAAGAAAATATATAAATGATTAGTAATAAAATAAATAAATAATAATCATAAAATAATTAATCAATTGGCTAACAGAATACCCAAATCACCACCGTTTCATCCGAATCTGTAACTTTAAAAATAATTAATTAAGTTATTAATCAAGTAATTAAATAATTAATTGATTAATCAATAAATCAAAAATAGCCTTTACAGCCAAATCACTTGGTCATTGTCATGTCCAAAAATCACTTTCCAAGCTCAAAAGGTGCCTGAGATATTGCCCAGAAGAGAAAGGGGAAAATTAATTAAATAATTCATTAATCGAATAATTAAATAATTAATCGATGAATTGATTAATCAATAAATCAAGAATAGCCTTTACGGTATTTTATCTTGACAGTTTTAATACAATTAAGTACTTCACTGATTTCTTATATCTGAAGGGTGACTGTGAATTGTAATTGTTTTTTCTTTCTGTGTAATTGTTTTGTGCACTTTTATATGGCCATGATAGGAAAGTTGGTGGTAGAGTTTTGTTATTGCTTTTGTAGAATGTCCGCGAAATTATTCTGGCTGTTTCACTTTCAACTTATAAGTATTATATTGTTTGTAACTTTGCCATTGTTTGGTATAATTAGTTATTTTATCTCTCAAAATAACTACTTTTAACTTTCCGGATATGACGTTAGTTTGTTTTTTTTTAACCTCACCTCACGGCTCACTGACTCACTGACTCACTGTCTTTGAGGTTTGTGTTTGGAAATTCCGTCCATGTATTTTCCCATGCCATATTGGCAAGTGCTTTTGTATGTAGACCCCAATGCAGCATCTAACAAGTTGAAAGGTTAATTTCATACGGCTTAGCTTGTAAATTCTGAGGAAGAAATTCCCCTGGTGATTCGGTATGTATTTTCGTTTGTTACTTCAGATATTCAATTGCGGTTTATATTGATACTTTTGTTTTTGCTTTTGTGCTCATAACATAATCATATGTTCGTCGTTCGTACGTGGTACTTGGACTTTCACTTTTCGTGTTTCAATCAATATTCCAAACTATACTCGGCAAGTTGTAGATTGAAGCGGACATTCTACGGAGCGGAGATGAAATAATTTTGTCAATTTCAACTTATTTTTCGAAAAAATTGAGTTATTTGAAAAAAGTGCAAGGGTGCTAATATTTTTGGCCACAACTGTAGCTCTTTCAAAGTTGCCATTGGCCTCTTGGTGGCCTCTATGATCAGTCTCCTCCTTTTTTGGTCATTGAGTTTGGAGGGACAGCCTGATCTAGGCAGGTTATTGGACTTGGTGGTACCATACACCTTCCACTTCTTAATGATCGTCTTGACTGTGCTCCAAGGGATATTCAAGGCCTTTGAAATATTTTTATACAATCCCCTGATCTGTCCCTTTCCACAACTTTATCCCGGATGTCTTTTTGAAAGCTCCGAGGTGCTCGTGGCTGAGTCTTGTTATATTGTTACTTGCAGAGGCAATGGCAAAGCAAGAAGATGGAGCGAAGCGTGCTTGTACTGATAGGTGAGTGCTGACTATTGTTTTGTGTTCAAGTTTACAAAATAATCACCATCAGGAATTGAATGTGTTGGTCTTGTGGTGTGTTGTGTTGTGTTGTGTTGTTGGCTTCAGGTTCTTCTGTTTTGCATTTGCTTTTGAGCACTTGGCTCATGATCCTAATACGTGACTTTTGAAATGACATAATCCACCCAGAATGCATGGTGTGCTTGCACAGAAACCCTAGGAAACAGTGGTATTCGGAGCAACACAAAGTATACCGTGTTCAGCTTGCACGGGTAATGGTTAATCGTCTTTTTTTTTTTTCCATCTGATTTGGCAAACACCGATATAATTCATCAGCAGCTGTTTGCATTGTGTGGAGAGTCAACTCGCGTGTCAAGAGATAACAAGAATGACCACACTGTGGTCCTAATCTGCGACAAAATCCATACCGAGCCGATTGGTAAATTCACATTTAAAGCACTCTTAAAAGTTGAACAGTGCAATTGGAAAACATACATTTAATGGGCTATTAAAAGATTAACTGGACACCTCTTATCCATGTCAGCCTCTCCAAGGTCATATCAGAATGTGCTGATTCGTCACACAGTCACAGATTGTTTAATTTCAATGTGGGATCGTCCAAAAATTACTTAACACTATTTTTTTTTCCGTAACTTGCGTAACGTAATGCTTGGTAACATAATTTAATGCTTGATTTCCGTCATTTCGTCTTGTACTATGGTGGGTGGAGTCGAACGACATGTGAGTTTGGTTTGGCAGCTGTCCGACCAATGGGTGCACATTGCAAAAATCGACCCCGCCCACCTCCCAACAGCAACGCGAAGGTCTTGTAGATCTGCAACATGTCGCAGGTAAAAATGTTTTGAGTTGGGTCCGGAAGTTCAAAGAGGGGCATTAAAGGCATGGAATGAGTCTCATTCTCGATGACCCTCAACCAGCCGTTCACCTTCCAACATTTGGCATGTGGAAGAATTGGTGATCAGCAATTGCAGGATAACGATGGAAGAAATTGCCATGGCCACGGGCTTATCAAATGCTTACTGCGTATATGATTTTGCACATCAATCTCACATTATCAAAGGTCTGCATGATGTGTATGCAAATGCACAGAGACGACCAAAAAGCCACACAATTCTCCAGGTCTCACAACATAGTTATCAGTAAGGCAACGAGTGGGCAGGACACCATCATTTGTGAACACCATCATGTCCTGGATGCCTTTCTTCTTGTGGATGAAACCTGGATGCCTTTTGTCATTCCAGAAACCAAAATGCAGTCGGCATAGTGGAAGCATTCAAACTCTTCTCCACCAAAGCATTCACACTCACCTCCAATTTTTGTATGCAGGCAATGTTGTTTGCATCGTCACATGATAAGAACTCGATTCTGACAAGGCAGGTCGTGTGATGAGGCTGTTGTCTGAGAATGGCTTTAGAGATGTTGCCTTTCACATGCACATGATCAGATGAACCAATTGAAGCAGTGGAAGAGTATGAGACATTGGCGGTGAAGATGGTCATCACCAAATCCAGAAGGGAGGATTTGTCATCGACAGACATTCGGGTGGGAAAGTTTACACTTTGAATCAGTACCACAGAGTCACAGAAGTATTTTATAAAAGTGCTGTGGCTAGTGAGAGAGGTACCAGCACTCTGTCAGTTTGCACGGTGACAGTTGAAAGCATCACGTGTGAGGAACAGTGAGCTTGGATGAGTGGTTTAAAGTTGGTCCATATTGTCTGAGAGAGAGATATCGATGGAGGAGTCGCTGTTAAGAGGATGGTACAACACAGACAAACGAGGTGGGAGAAGATGGGAAGTCTCAGACAAAGGTACTCCTGGGGGTTGGGAGGTGTGATATCAGCACAAGGACAGTGAGGAATTGAGTTGATAGGCCTAAAACTTCAATATCCGCTGGAAGCTTTGAAACCAATTCAGACATCAGTAGCTAACAAAGGATTAACAAGTGCTATGCAAGAAAAGCAGCAACGGGTAAAAGAGTATGCAGACACTCTTCCTTTAAGCAAGGTGAATGGGTCAAAACTAAGTGACCAATTTGTATGCACAAATTGACATAGTCCCTATCACAGTCACAACGCATTGTTTCAAATACTTTTTTGGTTGAAGATTGTTCCCCTTGAAATTCCCGACGATGTGTTAGGCTCTGCCAGGCTGGTCAACCCCATTAAAATTCAGATGGAAACTTTGATACCGTTAACCTGCCTGATACACCTACTCCTCATCCAGACCTGACCAGACAACCACCTCGAAGTCCTAGATGTAATCGACGTCCTCCAAGGTACTCACTTATCTGACTTTATGAGAAACTGCGTGAAATGAAGTTTAAGTTGATTTGATAGAAACTTTGAACAGTTTCCAACACTTTAGTTCAGTAACATAATTGATCATATTTTTGTTAATTGTCACTGAGCCCCTTATTCCAGAGAATGTAATGTTTAACCTTTAGGGAAGAGGGGGAAGTATGTTGTTTGCGCAATCACATGATACAACAGTGGATTGCGGGTCATGTGACTTGTGTCACCCAAATATAATTTCCGCCATGATTTTTGTTCGTCTTTTTATTTTTTTTTGCATGCAAGATCGAGGTTCGCGTAACAGCTAGCACATTAAACACACATGAGCACATAAAACACAAAAACATAAACGGACACATAAAACAATAAAGGGAGGGAGAGACAAGATGGGGAGAGAGAGGTAAGCACACACGCACAACAGTAGAGAACAGTGACATCGGGAGATCTGTGGAAGGGAGAGGGCTTGGGGGGAGTTGGGAGAGGTGGAGAGAAGGGGTATAAAACAAATTGACACTACGAGGAATTTCAGGAATGAAGTCGGAGGTTGAAAGAGGTGGATCTGGGGTGCATTAACGGGGGTAGAAAAGATCAAGGTTTTGGATGGGGGAAGATAAAAGATGGTGGTGAACAGCTGTTTTAAATACCTGGAGGGCGGAGTGGGATTGAAGAGAGTGTGGGAGTTTATTCCAGAGGCAGGAAAAAAGAGGAATGAAAGAGTGAAGGTGAGCAGAGAGTCTTGATTTTGGCAGTTTCACAAGAGGGTTGCTGGCAGTTCTTGTGCGTCCTGCAGGAATATTTGGGGACACAGCACAGACAGAGCTGGGGGACCTAGGCCAGAGAGGAGTCTGTAGAAGACAAAAAGACCTCCAACCTGCTTGCGGTGAGAGAGAGAAAGGCCCTCAGAATCGGCTTCATCACGGGAGATACCAATCATCCTGAAAGCGTTGGTTTCTACAGCTTGACGCCAAGCTAGGTGTGAGGCAGGAGCACCAGCCCAGAGGGTAGAGCAGTATTCCATCAAGCTGCGGATGAAAGCTTTGTTTGTGGTGAGTAGCTCAGAGGTGCCAAGGAAGGACTTTTCACGACAGAGGATGCCCAGTCGGGGACTGGCTTTGGACGCCAGCTTGGAAATGTGGATTTCCCAGGAAATATCGTGGCTGATAGTGAGGCCCAAAAGCTTGAGTGAGGGAACTTCTTCAAGAGGATTGTTCAGAAAGTAGATGAGAGGGTTTTCCAGACGGTCTTTTCGGAGAGACATCGTGAAAGTGTGAGATTTGTCAGGATTGGAAGACATGTTCCACTTGTTTGACCAGTTTGTGATTTTGTCCAGGTCTGCAGAGAGCGAAGAGGCTGCTGCCTGCCAATCTGAGGGTTGAGATATGGAGCGGCAGAGAGTGGAGTCATCAGCAAAGAGATTGAGAGGATTTTCCAGAGAGTCAGAGATCATTGATGAAGACCAAAAAAGGCACAGGGCGCAGAACACTACCTTGAGGAACTCCAGCCTGAACAGGAAGGGGAGATTGGAGAATTCCATTCAGGGCCACACGTTGACTGCTACCGGAGAAGAAGTCCGCAAGCCATGCGTGGAGATTTCCATAGATACCATAGGAGGAGAGTTTGGCGACCATGGTGTGGTGCCAGACCGTATCGAAGGCACGTGATGTGTCAAGTGAGACAGCTCTGATTTCCTGTTTGGCGTCCATTGTTGAGACAACAGAAGCAGCATGTCCAATGTCCATAGTGGAATGACCTGGTCGGAATCCAAATTTATGATCAGAGATCAAGCCTTTGGAGAAGAGGAAGGATTTAATATCAGAAGCGATTATGGATTCTATGACCTTGCTGATGATTGAGAGCATGCTGATTGTTCGTCTTGCATGCTTGTTTTAAATAATTGGGAGACCATCACATCCACCTCATAGTTATGATGAGATCAATAGCTTTGGAACAGCATTCTTTTTGTGGATAAATATTTTTACAAAACCATTTAATACTCGTCCACCTCTTGTCAGGGTTTTTATCATTTTTTTGAGATAAACTTTATATCGTTGTGAATTACTTTTCAAAGGTCTGCAGCACATCTTTCCATCAACTGAGCTGCTCTTTATCATTTACCCTTCCCTTTTTATGGCTTGCCTGTGTTCACTTCCCAGCCTCCTCCCTACCCTTGTCTACTTTTTTGTGCCAGCTTGGCTTACGTGACCCAAACGATGGAAATTTCGGAACCGATTGGACACCTCCGTGCCCTTTTGGAGCCAAGGTTGCAGTGCAGCCTTGCTGGTCACACAATCCAACTGCAAGGCGTGCAGGTTGTCATTCTTTTTCATTTTGTTTTTCAGGTCATGCTCGCTCTTATACTTGATCACCAATCCTTTCTTATTAAAATAAACCACTTCCTTGCTATTTTATGATTTTAGCCATTGTCTCGCCATTCACCAAAAAAAATTCTTTTGTGTCACCTCTGTGTACACCCTGTTTTTTCCAACTCCCTGCCTCTCCTCCCCCACCCTTCCTCCCAATCAGCTCACCCCAAGCCGCAGTCTGCTTGAACAAGGAGTACGTACAGATGGTGTAGTTCATCTATCTGTAGAGGTGAACTCAAAAGCAGGTAATTGTGATAAAAAAAAAGAGGTGTATGATGTTGCACAGAACAACACAGACTCATGGTATTTTACACAGTTGTAAAAAGGGGTGTGTAGATGCTCAGGTAGTTGTTTTGCAGATGTGTATGTATGTATATATATATATATATATATATATATATATATATATATATATATATATATATATATATATATATATATACAGTCATCCCTCGTTTATCGCGGGGGTTACGTTCCAGAACCCCCCGTGATAGGTGAAAATCCGCGAAGTAGAAACGATATATTTATTTTATTATTTTTATATATTTTAAGCCTTTAAAAACCCTTCCCATACTCTTATAAACCTTTCCCACACTCTTATAAACCCTTTCTACACTCTTAAACACACTTTTGAGACCCATCCTTACGTATTAGAAAAATATTTGTACGTGTATATATAGCTGTACAGTATATTTGAAAATACTGTAACAGATACTGGGTAAGTATATCAATAATAGTTTTTACTGTACTGCACAGCAAAGAAGAGCATTACAGCTCTTCTGAAGGTGCCACTTCAGCAGGCGCCTCGTCAGGTGGTGCAGTATCTTCGTCGTCATCCGGAACTTCTTTTCGTGCTGAAGACGTAGGCGTGTCTTCTTTCTTTTTTCGGGTGAGGAACATAGTGATGGGCAGTTGCTGGCGCTGCCTTTTCTTCTGGGCGAGGAGGTTTTTATAGACTTCAATGCCTCCGTCGATTACATTTCTGAACTTCAACGAACGAATCATCTGGGGGTCCCATTCTTCAGCCCTTTCCTTAAGTTATTTTGCCATTCTCACTAGGGTTGCGAGGCGTTCCAGTGATAGGCCTTCTTCTTCTTCATCCCCTGGACCCTCTTCTTCCTCTTCTTCTTCCTCACTTGCTGGCTTCGTCATCTCCGCCAGGTCTTCGTCCGTTAACGGATCTGAGTGGGTCTCGAGCAGTTCCTCAACATCATCGGGAGTCATATCGTTGAAGCCATCTCCTCCTAGTAATTTTGCCAGCTTCACTGCCTTATCTACTGCAGAGTGGTGGACTTCGTCAGGAGAGAAACCCTTGTACACGTAATCGTGGACTACTTCTGGCCACAATTTTTTCCAGCAGGCATTCAAAGTTTCTGTCTTCATCTCCTTTATGGCCATCTGAATATTTTGCAGACACGTTGCAATGGTGTACTCACGCCAGTACGCCTTCAGCGAGAAGTTTTCGTCCGACTCCATAGCCTCGACCAGGTGCTGCAGGGTGTTTCACGTATAAAGTGCCTTAAATGCGCGAATGACGCCTTGATCCATGGGCTGTATCAGCGATGTGGTGTTTGGCGGTAAGAACTGTATTTGTACACCATCATACGACAGGTCGAGCGCGTGACCTCCTGCATTATCCATGAGCAACAGCACTTTGAACTCGAGTCCTTTTTCTGCGAGATAAAGCTTGACCTCGGGAATGAAGCACTGGTGGAACCAATCCGATGTGAGGAGTTTCGTAATCCAGGACTTCTGGTTGTGCATCCAATACACTGGCAGCAGGTTCTTATTTTTGTTTTTGAGGACCCTTGGGTTTTTGGACTTATAAATAAGACCAGGCTTTATCATAAAGCCCGCAGCATTCCCACACATTACTAAAGTCACCCGATCTTTGTGGGCCTTAAATCCAGGGGCTCTGGCTTCCTCGATCATGATGAAAGTGCGAGACGGCATCCGTTTCCAAAATAAGGCTGTCTCATCCATATTAAAAACTTGTTCAGGCTTATAACCCCCTTCCTCGATGATCGTCCTGAACTGAAAAATCCGATATATAATTTTACATATACTAGCGAGAAAAACCCGCGATGTACCGAAGCCACGAAAAGTGAAGCGTGATATAGCGAGGGATGACTGTGTATATATATACATACATACATACATACATATTACATACATACATACATACATACATACATACATACATATATATATATATATATATATATATATATATATATATATATATATATATATCATTATATATATATATATATATATATATATATATATATATATATATATATATATATATATATATATATATATATATACACACACACACACACACACACACACACACACACACACACACACACACACAGTGAAACCTTGACTTACGAGTGCACCAACTTACGAGTTTTCCGAGATACGAGCCGTCGCTCGGTCGATTTTTTGCTTTGTGATGCGAGCCGAGATCTGAGTTACGAGCGAGCGAGCTTGGATATAAAACACGTAATCGTCGAAAAACATGAGCGAGGTGTGCGTGTTGTCGACTTGGCGAGGCAGTACGATCGTAGTACTTCTACGATATGTACGATTTTGAAGCAGAAGGAGTCGATAAAGGCTATAACGCCAGCCAAAGGCGTTAAGATTATTTCAAAGCTCCGGACCTCTGTCCATGAAGAGATGGAGAAGTTGTTGTTTGTGTGGTTGACGGAGAAGCAGGTCGCAGGAGATACCGTGACCGAGAGCATCATCTATGAAAAGGCACGAGACATTTACAGGGATTTGGTGCAGCAGACGGCGGGAACATCAACGGACGAGGCATCGGAAGAGTCATTCAAAGCCAGTCGGGGATGGTTTGATAATTTTAAGAAGAGGACCGGCATTCACTCCGTCGTCAGGCATGGTGAGGCAGCAAGCTCGGATGTGAAGGCAGCTGAAGATTTTATGATAACTTTTGCCGAACTGATAGAAGCCGAAGGATACATCCCCCAGCAAATCTTCAACTGTGACGAGACAGGGCTCTTCTGGAAAAAGATGCCGAGGAGGACGTGTATAACGGCAGAGGAGAAGAGCATGCCAGGCCACAACTTGTTCAGAGTGCAGGCGATAGCTCGCCTTCTCTTTGTGGAAGACACGGTGAGATCCTTAACATCCAACAACTAATGGGACGCAAACACCTTTTTCTTCTTCTTCTTTAAAAGGCTGCTTTCGACTTGCTCACCAAATCAATTCATCCCAAAAAAAATATCCATCTCCTATAGAGCCTTTGTTCTACATTCCCTAAACTCTCCTGCACTCCATCCTCCATCCAGCGTCCTTAAACGTATTTTTAACTCGAAGGTCACAAGAAACTCATTTTGCAATAAATGTTCGTTTCCCATAAATCGTACACTTTCAAAAATCCAATCTCACCCCTCCCCTCCAAATCTTCCCCATAACCCCTCCCCTCCAAATCTTCCCCATCACCCCTCCCCTCCAAATCTTCCCCATCACCCATCCCTTTCAAATCTCCCCCCTTGCCCCCTCCCTCCTAAACTACCCCCTCACCCCTCCCCGCCAAGACGCCCCCTCGCCCCTCCCCTCCTAGACTCCTGCCTCACCCCTCCCCTCCAAATCTCCCCCATATCCCATCCCTTTCAAATCCCTCCCCTTGTCCCTTCCCTCCCAAACTCCCCCCTCACCCCTCCCCTTCAAATCTCCCCACCCTCATTGCTTCTCAATTTCCCCCCGCTCACTCCCCCTCCTCAAAGCGTCCTCCCCGCTTCTTCCCCCTTCAAACTCTCACCTCCATCTCCCCCAACCTTCTGCCTCGCTCTTCCCCCTCCTCAAATAACACCTCATTGTGGCTCACCCAATCACCATCAAACCTTTTGTCCGCCCCATCCTTCCCTTTCTCCGAGCTATTCTGAAATCTCTGACACACCTTCAACAGCTCTCCCTACCTCTTCCACCTCTTCCACATCTTACCCTACCCCTCCTCCCCCCTGTTCTGTATCTGATGCTCCCCCTTCCTCTTCATTAACGGTATGGACCTCAAACATCCGGGGCCTTTGTTCAAACTTAACCGATCTCTCCATACAGGTTGCTTCTGTCAAACCAGACGTGATCTGCTTAACAGAAACTTTCCTCCTTTATGATGCGTCTCTGATTCCATAGTATCTCTCCCGGGCTACTCCCTCCTCCGGTATGATAGACCTGAGCCTCGTCCTGGAGGCGGGGTTGCTATCTTTATCAAAAACTCTCTTCCTCACTCGCCCTGCACTGCACTCTCTCCACCTCACCCCCAGGAATACCTCTGGCTACGGCTTCCCCTTCGCTCCCACCTCTTGTTCATATGTGTGTTGTACCGTCCACCAAACAGTGATGACTCCATCTACATCTCGCTGTCTGATGATATGGACCAACTTCTATCTACTCATCCCAACTCTCTCTTCCTCATATGTGGTGATTTCAACTGTCATCATGCCAGTTGGCTGGGTGTGGGTACCTCTCTCACCAGCCATGGCTCCTCAGCAAAGGACTTCTGCGACTCACTGGGACTGACACAATCTGTCAATTTCCCGACCCGGATCTCAGTCAACGGAACATCTTCTCTTCTGGACTTGGTTATGACTAACTTCCCTGAAAATGTCTGCTGCTCTTCTTCTGCTCCGATCGGAACATCTGATCATGTCCTTGTTAAAGTGGACATCTCTCTGACCATCCTCAGGGAGCCTGCTCAGCGTCGACGAGTCTGGCATTTCACTCAGGCCAACTGGCACGGTCTTCAAGCAGCCATCAATCATCTGGACTGGTCTCCCATCTCTACCACCTCTGACATCAACTCATCCTGGGAATTCTTCCAAAGTAAATTGCTCTCTCTCATGCACAGATTTATCCCATCTCGTCTTCAGTTGTCATACCCTTCCTCCCATCCATGGTACACGGAATCTTGTGGTGAGGCTGTTGCCCAAAAACAACTTGCCTTCGTCTCCTGGAAAGCAAATCCAACGGAAGGAAATCTCATTTCCTTTCACAAAGCCCGAAACAAGTGTGTGTCCACCCTCAGGAGAGCCAGGAAACAATATCTCTCCGTTCTCAAGACCGAACTCTCTTATCTGTCTCCCTCTTCCAAATCCTGGTGGCGTCTGGTCAAATCCGTTTCTGGTGTTTGTTCCCCCTCCATCCCCTCCCTTACCTCAAACGGCTACACAGCTGACTCCGCACGTGAAAAAGCTGAATGCCTCAACTCTGTGTTTGCCTCTAAATCTTGTGTCCCAAACCCATCCCTCTCTGTACCCACCATACCCAGTCGTACCCTGCTGCTCCTGGACTCCGTGTCCTTTCCTCCTGACAAGGTGGAAAAGTTTCTGTCAACCCTCGACTCTGATTCTGCAACTGGACCCGACGGCATCAGCCCACGGGTCCTAAAATCCTGCTCTGCTGCTCTATCTCACCCTCTCTCTGTTCTCTTCACCCTCTCTTTTGCTCAAGGTCAACTGCCATCTGCTTGGAAATCAGCCAACATCACCGCTTTGCACAAAAAAGGTGCAAAAACAGATCCTAGCAACTACAGACCAATCAGCCTTCTCCCAATTATCAGCAAAGTCATGGAATCCATCATTGCTTCTGATATGAAATATTTCCTCTTCTCCAATGGCTTGATCTCTGATCATCAATTTGGTTTCAGACCAGGTCACTCTACTCTGGACATGCTGCTTCTGCTG
>NC_136268.1:152134720-152211462 GCF_964187855.1 Myxine glutinosa
GTGTCTGGGAGTGAGATTCGGGGCCCGAACCAAATTTTTAAAACATCTAAAAAAAAAAAATTTGGTCAAAATTACGAGCTGCCGAAATTTTGTTGTTTTATAAAACCCGAATTTTGAGATCGCGCCATGGACAATCAAGGCGATCGGATGTCGGTGGGGGAGATAGACGGGTTAGGGGTAACCCAGGACTTCGGGGAAGAAAGGGAAGAGGAGAGCAATGAGGTGGTTGAGGGTGTATCAGGTGCACAAAATGGCGGCCTCGCGCACATGGTTATTGTGGCGCCAAATTTAGCCACGCCCGTGACCGTAGCAGCGCCGCCGATGGATTGGGGCCTTTTTATGATCCAAATGAAGGCCCTTATGGATGCTCAGAGTGAGCAAATGAAGGCTCAGAGTGAGCAAATGAAGGCTCAGAGTGAGCAAATGGGGAACCGAATGGATGCTCAGAGTGAGCAAATAAGGGCTCAGAGTGAGCAATTGGGGGTAATGGGGGGCAAAATGGGGGAAATGGGGGGCGAAATGGGGGAACGGCTAGAAGCTAAATTTGAGGGGTTAGACAATGGGATAAAAGGGGTGAAACATGGGTTAACGGGGGTAGAAAACAGAATGGCCGCTCAAGAGAATCAAATGGAAGGGATGAAAAATGGGTTAATGGGGTTAGAAAATAGGATGGAAGACAAATTGCGGGAAATAGGGGAGCAATCCACCCGGGAAATCGAACAGATGGGGAACCAGATAGAGGAGGTGAAAATCGGGTTAGAAAGTAAATTGGATGCTCAGAGGGATGAATTGGGACAGATGAGGGTGGCATCTACAAAGGAGATGGAGGAGATGAAAGAGGAGATACGACGAGGTGTGAGTGAGGAGGTCTCGGGGCTACGCGAGGAGGTAAAGCGAGGTGAGAAGCGTATGGAGAAAGAGGTGAGAAATAATACGGCTAGGTTACAAGGGGGAATAGAAGATCTGACGGAGGAGGTGGAACAGCTGACGGAGGGACAAAAAGTACTAGTGGAGCAGGTTCAAAAGAACACTGCGGTACTAGGAGGGTTAAAGGCGACACAAAAAGAAATTAAAAACGAATTAATAACGACACAGAAGCAATGTCAGATGGTACGTGAGGAACTGACAATGAGGGTGGACGAGGTGACAGAGATAATGGAGACAAAGGACCGGCAGGTGAGGATGCACATAGAGACGGTCACGGTAGCCTTAGAGGACGAACTTGAGGAGACGCACCGAGAAATAAAAGAGGTTAAACAAAAATTAGAGGAAGTGGAAGAAGAGGTGAGTGAAATTAAGAAGAGACGGACAGAAACTAAGAGAGAAATCCAGGAGGAGGTAATGGAATTGGTACAAGGTCGGTGCTCAACTCATAATGTGCTGCTCACTAACCAAATAAAGAGTTTGCAGGTGGCAAAGGAGGTGCGGAGACGAGGTGCCAAGGTGAGTGGCGATATAATCGGAAATGTACATGATGTGAGGAAAGCTTCAGTCGGCTTGGGGATTGGTTTGGATCCGGGTGTTCGTGAAAGGCCGTTGGTGAAGTGTGCGACAGGTCTGGTGTGCGAAGAAAGAGGTGTGCGAGAATGTCCGACCATGGGGTGTGTGAGGAAAAAGTGCACGCCGAGGAGTGAGTGTGCCGTCAAGAGTGAGTTGGTCGAAGCGCGTGTGCGAGGGGGTACATGGAAGCGCGGTGTGGTAAGTGTTACGGAGGAAGTAACGAAAAAGTGTGCGCAAGAGGATGCGCGAGAAAGGTGTGTAACGGACAGGTGCATGGGGAAAGAGTGCGCTGTCGAGAGTAAGGGTGAGTGCGCGACCGAGAGTGGAGGTGAAAGTAGTGAGAGTGACACGGAGCGTGAGTTGGTTGTGACAGGTGAGCGAGGATGTACACCTGGAATGGAAGGATGCACACCTGGAATGGTAGAGCGTGTGTGGGAATGCACACTTGAGTTGGTCGTGAGGCATGTAGTTGGGTGTGCGAGTGAAAGCACACCTGTGATGGTCACAGAAGAGGTGACCGAGGAAGGGGCGCGAAGAGGTGTGTTGGTGAGGTGTGCGAGCGACGAATGTGTGCCAAGGTGTTCGGTGGTCAGGTGTGTGACCAAGTCTGTGAGCGGAATGAGTGTACCGAGGTGTGTAAGGAAAGGTACGAGGAGCATGGGAACAGCTGGAGGTATGAGCAAGAAAGGGGTAGCGTATGCGCGTAAGCATCCAGGTGAGGCATCGACGGTAACCGGGTTAGAGGTTAGAACGACTTATAGCCGAATCGGGCCCTCGGTGCGTGCCGGGCTTCGCGTGCCGCGAGAACCAGCGGGGATCCGAGCCGCGGCGGGTTCGAAAGGACCGCCGTACGCGATCCACGCTGGGCCTCGCTTGGAACGGCCGCGTCCGGGCTCCACTAGGCGGAGCGGGCAGCTCGATAGGAAGGGTCGTCATGGCGACCACTTTTTGTTGAGACGTGCCGGCAGGTCGAGATCGGGACATTGGATGGCTCCACGCCGAGGTGGTGCGTGGGATCTCGGCCCGGGTAAGCCCCCGTCCCTGCCCCGAATGCGGGACGTATCCAGCCGCTGGCACAAAACGACCCGCGTTCATTGCTCGGCTGTACGAAGCCGGGCTGTAGACGTGAATTGGCGCACCGAGAGGATGTAATAAGTAGACGGGTGATGAGGTTAGTGTTTTGGACCCAAAATTAGAAAAAGGCGAAATTTGATGATTGGTACGGGGATTGGCAGATGAAATGACAAATTTTTGATTTGTTGGATTTGGACGAGCGAAATTGATAGTAGGACCTCCCCGATGTGGTGGGATGGCAAATCCACCATCCCTCACAAGGGTGGGGCAAATGCGCTATAGTTTATGGGGTTGATGGCAGTGAAAACTAGCCCGGGTGGGTTAGGATATCGTGTGTAGGGATCTAGCGAAGATGACATTAGGTAACGTTAAGATTAGTTAGTGACAAGGATACCTGTAGTGGGGACGCAGGTAGTTTAGTGTGGATGATAATGACGAGGGAGCGCAATAGTTTAAAGGGACGACTGGGAAGTGCAAGTTTCAGAGGGGAGTAGTTAGCTGAGATGATGCCGTGTGTGTGAGGATTGAACAGGTGTGATTGCACAGGTGTGCAACTGAACAGGTGTGTGGAGCAGTGTATGAGGGAGTAGTGGTGATTGCGTGTTGTGTTGACCAAATGGTCCAGGAAGAGGAGGAGGGTGCAGGTGGCACCAGGTGTGAGTGTACAGGTGTGCACCAACAGGTGTGTGGAATACATGGAGTGTGGAATAAATGGTATGGAGTATTGGAATGGATGGTCGTGGAGTGAGTATGGTGGAAATTGTGGAGTGGAGTGGATGGTGTGAGGGTGTGAATGGGGGAAGAGTGGACCCCCATCACGGATACCCGGGGCGGGTAGTGTAAGTGTTAGGTAGAGGGTACAGGTAAATTGTGGTTGGATATTGGCATCTGTGGTGCGGGTGAAAGAATGGTCTTTGGATGGGTGCATTAGTGTTGTGGAAATGGCTGGGCGTGTAGCCTGTTAGTGTGTGTAGTTGGTTTGGGCACTCCACCACTGTGAGGATGTCGGCCAGGTGAGGCCGCAGGTGGGCTCTGGGAGCCGGTAGTTGTGGATGGGGCCCGAGGATCCGGAGGACGGACCCGGGTAGCCCAGTGCCAGAGGGCACCGAGTGGGGTGACAGAGCCAGGAGGGGCTTTCCCCAGTTAGATAGGTTAGGGTGAGGAGCTAGGTAAGCTCGGGTGGCAACTGCAGTGGTGGAGGTGTGCAGGTGGGTAGACCTGCTGGGAGAGCTACACGTCACAGCCCAGAAATTGTGCGAGGGCACCGGGAGATGAATCGGGGGAGTGAGACCCCAAATTGAGAAGCACCACAGTTTGGTCAATGGGAATTGGTTTTTAGAACCCATAGTGTAAGTTGGCCAATGGATTGGCAGGGAGAGACCCCGGGTAGTGTAAAGTGTGTTAAAGTCATTTAGAGGATAGTTAGGAAGAAGGATCTCCTCGCACCATCTGCATCCACTCACCTGAGGTGACAGGTACTCCACACCATGCCAGGTTGTTTGATTATTTTTTATGATGCAAATGTTTGGATTGTGAGACGCATCATGACGTGGGTGTGACATTGTGCTTTGTGTTCCATCTCTTCCTCCTTATGAGGATTGATGACGAATTGGGTGATGGCAAATTTTGGATAGTGGGGGATTGTGGAGACGAATTTGGTATAGGGGAAATATGGGGAGACGTGACAGTAGCGACGGATTGGTAATGTGTAGATTTTTGTACATATGGGGTAAGGGCAAGGGTAGTGTAGGTGACAGGGGGGTGACGTACGGTAGGGACGAGCTTTCTCACTTCGCCCTCCGTACGCATTTCGCCTTGCATTGCCTTATTGATGTGTACCCTTGTGACCTTACCCCTCGCTCAATTGTCTCTTTTGTCTCCCACATGACCTGTGCGCCATGGGCGCCGAGGGGAGCGTGCGTGAGTCGGCCATTGTGCGCCCGGAACTCTCAGAACCAGCTGTCTGCATCGATGCACCACATTATGGACCACATGCCTGTGGCCGAGCACCACTGATGGACCCCATGGGTTGGGGCATGGCCCCTCTGCTGGAACCGGCCATGAGGGCCCGAAATCTTGCTGGCGGACCTTGGCCACAGGGCACCGATGCCCCACAGGTGAACCACACGTAGTCGGCCCTGTGGGCCATAAATAAAGAAAATAAAAAGGACACATTGGGCACACTTTATTGCAAATAGGCCGCCAGTAAGAAAATGAAAGAATGACAACATCTGGAAGAACAAATAATAATAACCAGCAGAGGGAGCCGAAGAGCAAGAGATCACCTGCAGGGTTAGGGGTTGTTGATTTATTTTTTATGATTGAACACTGATGAACAATGGTGACTGCACCGATTGGTGCTTGGGTGTGTATTGGTGCGTTTTTGGGTGCTTTCATGGTGCATTGATGCAGAGCAGACTGTCTTCCCCCCCCAGAAAGAACAATCACAGGTCCTGGGTTAGTCTTGTAAATAAAAGTAGCGTCAAGTGTAAATAATGCTCCCCACCGTCAGTGTATAGTTTGAAGACCATTCCGCAATTCGGTTAACTGTGGGCGTAAGTCTGTTAGGCAGGGTGCAATGGAGCAGCGGGACACATTTATTTATGTTTTAAAACTGTCGCACTCAGGGTCAGGTTAAAAGTAGAGGGAACTACACCTACGTGTCACACTAAATAAAAGTTGTAGGCCCGGGACGTGCCTAAGAGGAGGAGGGTGCAGTGTTGCGGAGATGAAAACTGTATTTTTTTATTGTGTGCTGTATTATTGTTATTATTGTTTATTCTGCGCCCCCTGCCTCTGGAGCTGTGTAAAGGTGAAAGGGCATCCCATAATTAGTCCACAAGCATACACGTCAGCCAAATAATAGAATATCCCTGTTTGATAGTTATCTCTTATTCTGTGTTTTAGGGTAAGGCTGTGTCTCCCATTAATTGAAGTACTCCATTGCACCAGTGAAAGAGAATAGATCCCCTTTCATTCCCATCCCCAAAATCCCCATTTCCTTCACATCCCCTTTCGTCATTGCCGAGCCTCGATTCCCAATTACCTCCCCTCCAAAACCACCATTGAACAAGCGCTCGGGTCGGAGAAGAAAGGCGTGCCCACCCGTCGTCATCAAGGGCGGAGCCAGAGGGTCGCATGACCAACCAGGGCCGAGGTGAGCACACCGATGGGCGTGTCCTGAAGGCCGGCGGCTTGATCGCTAGAGGCGCTATAAAGGCGCGCGCGCAAGTGGGTCGTCAGTGGAGAGTCGTGAAGAGTCAGTCAGTAGAGTCGGTGGTCAGTTGGTTGCGTTGGTTGCGGTGAGGAGTCGGTGGTGGTGGTCAGTTGGTTGCGTTGGTTGCGGTGAGGAGTCGGTGGTAAAGAGTGAGTGGGCCAAGAAAGAGTTGAGGGTTGGACCAGACGAGTCGGACAAGGCCTGGCAAAGCACGCGACGTCCACAGCAGCCACAACAGCAGCTTGGGGGCCTGAACGGCGGTTTGAGCAAGGCCGTGAAGGAACGGCGGCGGCTAAACGCGCAAGTTGTGCTGCAGGACCCCCTTGGACCTTCCTCTCCCTCCAGCCATCCACCTCCTGCCTTTCCACCCTTCTTGTGTACGTGAGTTTGTTCTGTTTGTTCTGTCCTGGGTTAATTAAGTCTGAATAAGCTAGTATTTTCACTGTGTCACCTGCGTCTTATGTGCTTGTAAATAAACGTGACTGCTTTCTTTTTGCTTATGTGTGTAAATAGTCAATAAATTCAGTCGTATTTCCAAACCTTTCTTTGCCTTCGTTTTCCTCTTTGCATTCGTCGTTTTAGTCTTTTCCCTCATTGAGCAGCCGCGGTGCGATCTGGTCAACGTCGGGTGGAATCGGGTTCTAATCGGGGAGTAACTGTTCGGTCGCGGTTGGACCATCCGCTCGGCCCATCATACCATCTAAACCGCGATCAGTAACAATATATATATATACATTATATATATATATATATATATATATATATATATATATATATATATATATATATATACACATATATATATACATGTCGAGATCGAAGACCTCAAGGGAAGGAAGAAGAAGAAGAATCAGAGGAAGAAGAACAACAATGTTTAATAAAATCGATTATATACACACGTGTGGAGCGAGGCTCGAGAATGCGCCGCCTACACGCAGCGGGCAATTCCTCAAGACACTCGCTAAAAAATAAGTGGAAAGGCATTTCATTTATAGCAAAATATTAGACAAGAATCTGCGCTAAAGACATAGCACTAATGGGCCATAAGGACAACACCTCCCATTGTCCCGTCCTATAGAAGGTCAAATTTAGACAACAAGATGTAAGCATAATGATAGGCTACGCTTTTTTTGGCTATCTATCTAAACATATCAGACCCGAGCGCAGGCCGAAGTAAATATTCTTATACACTAGGCTAAATGGTAGATGAAGATTGGATACGTCCTTGGTTTAGGAGACATACTAAACACTACGAAGATATATAATTAATTATTCCCTTTGTGAAGGAGGCGTTTGGATGACATCTTTTTTCCTGTACGTGGGTCGAGAGCATTTTATCTACTGTTTGGCACATTCATTCAAGGACTAATTTACTAGGCTAAGGATCCACCCTGCACGTCGAGCCTCGAAACCACTTTTTGTCCACTCGCCTCTGCCTGCAGCTGAGTTCAAATCAGTTTTTTGAAGCACGATATATAATTTCAGATGTTATGATCAATTGAGTCATGGGGCTAAAACCCTAATGGCTGACAGTTCCTTCCTTTGTCTTGACAAGACACCTCCTTGGAAAGACACCAAATTCATCAATTAGTTACATGCCAGGCACGACATAGCGTCACGTATGCTCAAAGAGAGATACCGGCCCTAACTGGTCGTCTAACATTCAACGCATAAATTGTTAGCAATGATTCGCGACGACGGCGCCTGGTTTAAGAGATTGCTGCCGCCCGCCAGATTCCGAATCCACCCTCGCTGCGGCATAGGTGCGACCCAGTTGCCAGCCAGATTAAGGGGCCCTCTTTATGCAAGTGAGGTCCTCGCGAATCAGGGCAAACAATCGACGTTAAATGCCATCAAGCCTTGTACATGTGATTGCTGGGTGGTGTAAGTGGTGGTGAGGGTGGTTCTCCCGGATACATGTTTGCTATCCGCTCCTTACTGCTGGTATAATAGCAATGACTTTTAAAAGAACCTACACTTTCTAAATCACAGGTTAAATCATCCCAACTAAAATCATAATCATTATCAGAATCCCAAGCATCAAATAGGTTCATCGATTACCCCATATACTCCTTCCTTTTCTGCCAACAACATATCCAAAACCACTTGATTCTGCATCACCATCGTTCGCATATGCATTAATTCGTTTTCCAATTGTAGTTCTGCGATTCAGGTTTCGTTTCCAATTCGTTCCATTACTAATGCGAGACTATCTATTTGCCAATCATTCATAATACATAAGAGGCGCTAGCCAGCACACGCAAGGGGTTTTCCACACAAGTATCACAATCATCACAAACATCGATGCAGGCATTAGCCAGTAGCCCGTTCCCACATGGGATTAACACAAATATCACAGTCATCATCACAAAATTTAATACAAAATTCTGAAGCGCTGGTCACATCTGCCTTGTTGAAGGACCCATTCAGATCGACGGCCTCTGTGGTCAAGATCATGGTTTTCCAACGGCGATTTCTTCATCGTCCATCCTGAAAAATACTTTCTTACACACACCATGATCAATTCCTAGCCCCCCGTCCCACTAATTGGCATTTAGTTACCTTATCTCTCAGATGGTTGGCTTATTCATAGCCGCATTTCCTGTGTCGTGTCTGAAAATTCAAATGCCATATTTACTTTCACCAATTTCCGAAAATTCCTTCCTTTTAATCATCTTCCCTACATTTAATAATACATGATTTACCAAATTTACCTTGGGAAAAATGGATCCCAGATAACAAGTCCCTCCCCACTGTTCGGGTAGGTATGGATATGCTTTATTTCCGCAAATAAACATTACTCCATGGGGTGGGATAAGGGCCGAGGCCATGCATTTACTGATCTCAACGCGGGTGGCGCTTGGTGTCCCCCAAGATATGGTTAGCTTGGTTACGTTATGCTGGGCTTGGTCATCTATGGTTATTACAAGGGGGCCTTCCTTTTCTCTCCATCTGGTGTCGGATGGCAGGGTATGGGTACATTCCGAGGTTCCCATCTGAACGTGTCCCTTTCCTATAAGACACACCCGTCCCTTTTGCTCTGTCACCCAGACTGGATCAGGTGGTTTGTCTAACAAAGCCTGCTTAATGGGTGGGGTATATCGAAACTCCCGGGAACACACTGCTGGGTAGATTTGGGCCTATCAGTTCCAAGGTTGTGGTCAGACATGGGGTACGCAAGGGTCCTGAGCACATATCTCGTAGGGACAGGGGTAGCACTACCATTTCTATCCCTGTCGTACTGGTGTGGGGAAAATGCATGCACACCCAACACCGTGATCGGTTCTGTACTTTCGCCATTGCACGGGTCACAGTCCAATACGTATTTTCCTTTGGCTTTTTCTTGCTTTCGATCCGTGGGTGCGGAATTAATATGTGTGAAATGCATGGTGGCCTATAATCGTAGGGGGAGCTCTGTGACGTCATGAATTCACATTGTAGTAATCGCTTGCTTCAAACGACTGAGGGCAGCAAAACCTGTCTAAACCTACTGCCATTTAACGACGCTTCCCAGATGACGGCTCCCATACACCATTCTGGCACAAAATTGTTGCATCCCACAGATGCCTCGATTATTTGAACAAACTCATTTTCCTAATCCACCCTTTCAATTTTCATTTCAATTTAAAGTCAATCCAATGTCCTCTTTTAGCATCCCATGCACCTGTTGCAGACACCTGTTTTAGCCTGAAGCGGTATATTAAACTAAATGTGATTGCCACCCCTAACAGGCGGTGGTGCAGCATCCTCGATCTGTGGTGGTGCGTTTGAGGTGTCTGTGTTTGTGGGTATGGCCAACTTACAATGTGTGGCATGTACCCAGGACGACTTGCCCTCACAAAACACCGCTGTTGGTGTGATCAGAAGAACTTGGTATGGCCCCGTCCAACTTTGTTCGAGCGCAGTCTTACGGGTGAAATGCTTCACCAGCACGTAATCTCCTGCCTCGACGGTGTGGATAGGCTTGCTTGTTGGCTCCGGTAGGGCCTCCCGAACGCGTTCATGTATGCTGCGTGCCACATGGGATAGACCTATGCAAAACTTTAAAAACATGTCATCCATGATAGGTAATTCAAGGGCTGCCATATCCACTGGCGCTGATACCGATGACATATAGCGCACGAGCGACAGACCATGGTAACCACAGTCGAAAGGCCTGGTGCTGCCCAGGTGGAAGTGACCTGCCTCATCACCTCACCCCCCTATGGCACACATGGCCATTTGAATGCGCCATGCGTGCCAACCATGGCAATAAAGCTCGCGGTGCCACGGGTTTGTCATTAATCGTCCACATTTGTCCTTCTGCGGGGCGTTGAGCTCCCAATTTAATCCAATTTTTGATGTTCTACGTTTGAGGCCGCGGCTTGTAATTGTATTACATCGAACTCTGTAGGTGCGGATGTCGGAACGTCTGTCTTGAGGTGCCAAATTAATTATGAACCCTTCATTGTTGTCCAACACATGGACCGTTCGGTGTTCAACATTGTATCGACGCCTTACTGGCGTTTTCCGCAGTCGGTCCATCATCCATGTACGACAGTACCCTGCCATTCCCAAAAATCGCAACGAACACACTAACTCTTCACTGTTATCCTTCACTTCACTTCAAAATTTCACTGTTATCCTATCAATACCTGGACAATTTTTTCCTTTCCTTCCTAGATACGCGAATTTCACATCAGTATAAACCCACTGGAAAAATTATCTGAAAAATAACTAGCCTCCCAAAACCATTTCCCTGCAAGAGCGGGGTTAGCCTTGCGGTCCACGTGACAATCTTTTTTATTTTGCTCTATCACCTCCCTTTGAGCAATAATTTAATTGGTGTGATTCCCATATACCCACTCCTGGTGGAGTTCTGTTCACCTGGTCTGCAGAGCCGTGATCCAATCTTCACCAGCCCCCAATCACCTTCTTATCACAAAACAACAGTCCATAACTAACCACTTTTCTTTATTTCCCGTCTTTTCCATCAACTTTTATAATCTTTTCCCCTCCCTTTCTTAGCAAACCTTGCAAAGTCACTTGTCATTGACAAATGATCCATCTAATTTGACTTCCCTTTAACATCTTCGCACTTTCCATGACCTTCTTCACACTTACTTTAAACCTTTTCTTCAGACACAACCCACATGAGTTATGAATACAATTTCCCCTTCCAGGCACGTGTCTAGTCACTCACAAAGTGTCCATAAGACAACGTCATCATATTTCACAGAACTCCACCACTCTATTAAATCCTAAGCATACCCAATGGGCAATCCACGAAAAAATCAAAGCATTTTCAGTCCCCTTTTTCCCATATACTAGTCAATGTAAGTCAGCCAAACATAAACAAAGAGGTTCCAGCGAGTTGTGACCTCCATAACTCTAAACAACTCCGCTGGCACCTTTTAAAACAAACTTTCCCAGTCACTTACTAAAATAAAGTGCAGCTCTTGTCCGTAGATATACGTTAACCAAGGTTACATGAGACTTGACAACAATAGAATTTGGCTACCTACAGAAAAAGTACCTGCACAACACATTTACAAACCAATTCGTCCCCTCGTATTAGGGAACGTCACAAATGTTCCACCACAATTTACAGCAGGTGACCACCCACCTGCCTTCTGTCGAAGTCCAGTTTAATTTCCATTCACAGACAGACAGACAGACGAACCCCCAACGTACTAACAGGATGGTCTCACAGAGGCCATTCCATTCAAATCTGTAGGCTGCCACGATTCTTCCCGCCAGGACACACTATCATAGTCCCCATAGTCACACGACACGTCAGCAGACACAGTGAATGACATTCAACATCATAGCAAACGCCGCAGAAACTGCTCCTCCTTGATCCATATCTGCAGACGCAGTCAGACACACCCAGTTGGACAGACAGACTGGCTCCACATTACAACTGCAAACATCCGAAATGACAACAGCTAACACCAAATATTTATTGTCCCCCTTTCAGGGAAGTCAAATCAACCACCATTAAAGCACAAAACAGAAAACGACCATATACTCAGAGTATATGCCATATACTCAGAGTGAGACCCGAAAATCAAGCAGACAGACCGACAATCGAACCTGTCTTTCGACACTGCCGAACGACAAGTTCGCAGACACTGAGGGAGTGACATTCGACCCCCAGTAGATACCGCGGACACCGCTTTGGTCCGCACCAGCAACTCCCTCAAAATCAGTGTTCAGAGACATGACTCCATAGACAGCCAGAAAGCCAGACAAATACGGACACACACACACAGAGATTAATATATTTTTTACAGATTAATATACAGAGATTAATAGATTAATATAAACAATTAATATATTGTCCACATTCATCTTGGTCAACCCAACCCATTCTGGCTCTCCCCAAGAGCTCTGTGTCCGGACAGACAGACAGATAAACGGACCGGGTGAAACCATAACCATCCATCCTTCCGATTGGACTCACGTCCGCATCACATGTCATTCTTGCCTTCATTCAACGCATTCTGTCATCCCACGTCGGCCAAATACAAGCCCCGGCCATGCCGTTGAATAAACACCCTGTCGGTTGACAGCCTATTATTTTTGACTTTCACTCCCATTCTCCCTTGCTACATCTGGAGAGCCGTTAATGTGGGGATGTAATTGAACACTTGTTTTAAAGCCCTGTCTACACATGCTCTCCATAACATTCTCATTATTCCCTGCCAATTTTACTCATCCGGATTGCCCAACGCCCGTAGGCAATTTGGGGAATCCCTTGTCAGTCAATGACACACATCAATGACACACACACAATAAACACAAATACACGCTGCAATGACAGATCATTCATTCCCTTATACACAATACAGTATAAATTCATGCACACTCATGCACACTTCAATCCTACTTACCTGTGAACTCTAACACATCCAGTGCGTAGCTTAACTTAAAATACTCATTTTTCTACCTTTCTTGGGCTAGTCCCTCCTGGTAGTCCTAAGATCGGGTCGCCCCCCGATTCCTAACCTTAAACGCAGTTCTCACGCCGGAGTAACTTAATACCTATTATCTATCACCCACATATGGGTCTACCTGCTTCCCGAACAGGAAGCTTACCTGAGGGATACCCCTCCTTATCCCGGGCGCCCTGTATAATCGATTCATTACCCACTGCTGCTCTGGTTTAAACTAAATTTGGTTCGGAATGCAAGCCAGGTGGTACAGCCGACAGAGGTCCACACGTGTCCAAAGCAAGGCGGGAGGCTTCAATTTCGAGGTGCAAAAATGCGTACCCACCAAATTAGATGCCGGCAGGCCTCCCTCCCGACCTGGAACGTGAGGATCCACCTCGTCTGCACACTTGGATGTATCCCACTTCTGACACCAAAATTGTCGAGATCGAAGACCTCAAGGGAAGGAAGAAGAAGAAGAATCAGAGGAAGAAGAACAACAATGTTTAATAAAATCGATTATATACACACGTGTGGAGCGAGGCTCGAGAATGCGCCGCCTACACGCAGCGGGCAATTCCTCAAGACACTCGCTAAAAAATAAGTGGAAAGGCATTTCATTTATAGCAAAATATTAGACAAGAATCTGCGCTAAAGACATAGCACTAATGGGCCATAAGGACAACACCTCCCATTGTCCCGTCCTATAGAAGGTCAAATTTAGACAACAAGATGTAAGCATAATGATAGGCTACGCTTTTTTTGGCTATCTATCTAAACATATCAGACCCGAGCGCAGGCCGAAGTAAATATTCTTATACACTAGGCTAAATGGTAGATGAAGATTGGATACGTCCTTGGTTTAGGAGACATACTAAACACTACGAAGATATATAATTAATTATTCCCTTTGTGAAGGAGGCGTTTGGATGACATCTTTTTTCCTGTACGTGGGTCGAGAGCATTTTATCTACTGTTTGGCACATTCATTCAAGGACTAATTTACTAGGCTAAGGATCCACCCTGCACGTCGAGCCTCGAAACCACTTTTTGTCCACTCGCCTCTGCCTGCAGCTGAGTTCAAATCAGTTTTTTGAAGCACGATATATAATTTCAGATGTTATGATCAATTGAGTCATGGGGCTAAAACCCTAATGGCTGACATACATACATACACACACACACACACACACACACACACACACACACACACACACACACACACACACACACACACACATGTGTATATATATACATACATACATACGTACGCACGCACGCACGCACCTGAAACTCCCTCAACCACATTGCCATTGTTCTCCTCCTCCATTTCTTCCCTGTGGTCCTGGGTTACCCCTCACCCCTCTTCTAGTTCACCCACCTGCATCCGATCGCCTTGATTGTCCATGGCACGATTTCCAAATTTAGGATTTTATAAAACAAAATTTCAGGCGCTCTGAATTTTTCACCAAATTTTTTTTTGAAGTTATTAAAAATTTGGTTCGGGCCTCGTATCTCACTCCCAGACACCAATTGTTACAGACACGGCTAGGATGTTGTTTGCCGAGCGGATGGCCGCCGCGCCCGAACAGTTACCCCGACTAACCCGATTCCTGAACGTTGGCCGAATCGCACCACAGATATTCAATGGGGAAAAGACTAAAGCAAAGGATGTAAAGAAGAAAGAAAGACAAAGGGTAAAAAATACCAATATAATTTATTTCTATTTACACCCAAAAGTAACCAAGGAGAAGGAAGGATAATAAAATAATTTACAGAAGAAATCAGAGACACAGTGAAAATCGCTAGCTTATCTAAACAGGCTTAACTAACCCAGGGACAAGACACACAGAACAAACTCACGTACACGAATGGGGAAATTGCAGGCAGGAATGACAGGAGGTGGGTGGCTGGAGGGGGAGGAAGGCACGGAGCTGGCTGAAGCTTGATCCCGCACAGGACGTCGGGCTGGACCTCGACGGCCGCCGATGCCACCGATCCTGTCGTGTGCGCGGGGTAACGGGTCGGAGCTGCTTGGTGGAGCCAAGCTGCTGGTGGGGGGTCTGGCGTGACGCGTTCTCTCTCCCTCTTTCACAAACTCCAGGACTCTTTCTCTCTTTTCTTCGCTTCGCCCCTTCTCTCCTCTCTCTTTCTTAGTCCAACCCAGTCCAACAACTTCCTCTCTTGCTTAGTTCAACTCTTAGTCCAACTCTTCCTCTGTCCAACAACAACTTCCAGGCTTTCGCGCGCTCTCTATATCGCGCCTCAGGCGATCAAGCCGCTGGTGTCCAGGACACGCCCATCGGTCAGCTCGCCTCGGCCCTGATTGGTCGGCACGGCCCTCTGGCTCCGCCCTTGATGACGATGGATGGGCACGCCCAGGAGTCGGCAGCTCCTCCCCCTTCTTCTCCAAGCCGACCTCGTGGCGAATGGAGTCGCGGAGGGAACAGTTGGCAATTGTTGAAAGGGGAATGTGAATGAAAGGGGATCTACTCTTATTTCACTTGGTGCAATGGAGTATTTAAATTAATGGGAGACACAGCCTTACACTAATACACATTATAAGGATATAACTATTGAACAGGGATATATGGTGTCCTTCGTGTATGCTTTATGGAATTAACTACGGGAACGCCCTTTGACCTTTATACACAGACTGGAGGCAGGAGGGTCCAGAATAAAGCAATAATAAAAAAACACAATAAAAAACACAATCCTCATATCCACAACAATATATATATATATAATATGTATATTGTTGCGGTTCTCTACGCTGGCCTTCTTCCCCTTGTCAAGGGGGGATTCATCCCCTTGTCTTTACTGGGCCTGGCGGAACCGAGACCTATTGCGTCCCTCCCGGACACACGCGGCGTAGGGTTTCGGGACTACTTTTCGCTCGTACCTAACAACCCGCGCTGCCCTGGGAGCGAGGAAACAAGCCTCGCACGAACCACGTGTGATGTGAGTACGCCGAGCGGATTGCGTACACGTGGTCCGCGCAGTCTTAACTCGTGGAACCCGATTGGAGCGATCTTATTCGTGCCACGCTTGGTCAATTGAGGAAACCACAGGAACGATCGAATCAGAAAGAAAGAACAAGGGTTTAATTATTCCCACACGTATATACAGTTCAAGGACGAAGAGACACAGAGTAATCCTTAAGCAGTCTTAACTTATCCCTGGGACAACGGGCCCGTCTCACATTCACACGGGATTGCAGAGGGGTAGGTGTTCCCCAACGCGTCCAGAGATGGTCCTCGTCCAGCTCTCCACGGCCCCCGGCACGTCCCGCGAAGATGGTGGCAGGCGAAGGCAGGGACTCGTAGCGCGTCTCTTGAACAAAGCAGATGTTGGGGCGAAACGGTAGAGGGCGGACTTTAGCGCGGCTGGCGGTTACTCAGCCTCGTTTATTCGCACGGCTGAAATGCGCTATATTCGTTATCGGCGCGTCTGGCTGCGCCCGCGTATATGTAGCGACCAACTCCTCTTCTTCAACACCCTCCGAGCTGGTCAGCGCGTGCGTTCTCATGCAATGGTCAAGTTCATCAGGCAGCAGTTCTCTCGCGCTTATCCGGTGTTCCTCTGCGCGTCCTCTTAGCCCTCCGATGCAAGTCCTGTCATTATTAGTGTTCCACGCGCTCGTCCTCTTATCTCTCTCTCTCCTCTGCGAGTCCTTTTATCTCTCTCTCTTGCAGCAAGTCAAGTCCTGTCGAGGGCTTTTGCGCAGCGGTTCTTATAGCTACGCCCCCCGAACCTTCTGGAACTCACCAGACTCTTCTCTCCATGCCCTCTGACGCCACGCCGCTGCCACCACCCTCAAGCTCTGATTGGTGGCTTGTGCTTACCGTCATTTCTTCGGCCGCTCCGCCTCGACTCCACCCCGATCCTCCTCTGCCTACCTCGTGTTAACTCGCCCAATATGAACCAACGTTAACAAACTGGATTGAGGTTACGGACGTAGGATGATCGGTGGCAGTAGGGCTTATTTTCCTGGCTCCTACTCAACGCAGAATTAACACTGGAAGGGAACTAAGCTCACAAATACTAAGACATAACTATACGATTGCGAGGCTACATGTTGCTTGTGTGACTAACTATGGAGGACAGACTTTAACCTTTATTAAACTCACTTGACAGACTCAAAACCGCAACTATATATATATATATATATATATATATATATATATATATATATATATATATATATATGTATGTATGTGTATATATGTATGTGTATGTATGTATGTATGTATGTATGTATGTATATAAAATACAATACAGTCGGACCCAGACATTCGTGTTCCCAACATTCTCGGGTTCCACGTATTCACGGTTCATAAATTGTGACCTGCTTCTACATTAATGGCCCTATGTCCAGTGTATGCTTGGTTTTTCGCTGGTGCAGAATTTCTTTCCAAGAGCTGCGAGAGCATGGACACAATTCTGAAACATATCTTTGACCAGTCACTCACAAAACAACTGGACCTACACAAAAAACATATCTTCCATGAGCCGCATTCATTTTTCAACATTCATTCAACAGTCGCAGCTTTTTGCGGCCACATAAAAATATTTTAGCCGCACGCATTAAATGTTTAATTTTTTAAGCGTATTAAATGTTTTTACCAATCACGCTGTTCATCTTTTTAACTAAGCTTCATTCTCGTATGCTGGTCTGATTATAACAGTTAATGGTGCACGAGAAACTGCAAAAGGCTCGTAATGGGAGATAATCTTACACACGAACGCAAGCAATGAGGCATCTCGGCTCAAAAACCACAATTGGTCGAAATGAAATACCGCAATAATGGAATTGTGACATAATAGGTTGACCACAATTGGTCGAAACCTATGATATTTTAGAGTTTACTGTATACTACAGATCCAGGAGAGTTAGCAGTACAAAAGGATACTGAAAGAGTTGGCAAATGCAGCTGGACAATGTATCTCGTAATTGTGCCCTCTGAGTGGGGCAGCGGGAGGGGATGCGACATCGGGAGTTCATCGTATTTGAGTTTGAATGCTGATCGAGCGTCTCTGCTGCGCTTCATTTTGCACAGGATCGGAGCGCCTGAACATCGTCGAGATTGTAAAGACCGTAGAAACGCTGGATGTTATCGTCGATCCAGATGCTCACCGAGGTAATGATATTTTGAAATCTGTTTGAAGTATTCATCATGGTGGAGTGTTACTGACAGACATTGCTTCACAATGCTAACAACAACGATTTTAGTTGTGTTCAACAAAGAAAAAACATTTCACAATATTTGGTATATTTTCTGTGATCAAATGCATTTACATATAAAACTTATTATGATAGTCATGCCAAAGCCATGTAACCTCCATACAAAACTGATGTATTGATGCAAATATCTTTTTTTTTTAAGTTTCTTATTATGGCCTTAATGCAGGACTTTTGAAATGACATAATCTGCCCCAGAATGATCGGTGCGCATGTGCAGAAACCCCCTAGAAACAGCGGTGTCCAGGCACTCTAAAATATATTATGTGTGTGCTGGATAAGGATTGTTACTTAAAATTGCTCACAAAGCTTCTATAAGAAGCTGAAAAAAGCCCTCCCAGACATGATCAAAATCATCATAAGGCATCCATGATTTCATATCATTGTTTTAAACTTACCCTATGCATTGACAAGTCCCAGATATAACCATCCCATTAGTGTTAAGAAGCAACCAAACCAGTATCGCATCGACAGTCACGTGAAAAAGTCTGTCTGGAAGATCATCTACAAGTGGAGAAGATTCCAAACAATTGCCAACTTGTTCAGGCAAGGCCGCCCCAGCAAGTTCAGCCCAAGAGCAGACCGCAGGATGCTGAAAGAAGTCTCCAAGAACCCCAGAATGTCATCACGGTACCTACAGGTAGCTCTTGCCACTGTTGATGTCAAAGTGCACGAGTCTACCATTAGAAAGAGGCTGCACAAATTTGATCTACATGGGAGGTGTGCCAGGAGGAAACCTTTGCTGTCCAGAAAGAACATCAGGGCAAGACTAAAACTTGCCAATGAACCCCTAGGCAAAAACCAGCACTTCTGGAACAATGTGCTCTGGACAGATGAGTCAAAAGTCGAGCTATTTGGCCACAGTACCAGAAGACATGTTTGGCGAAAAGCATAGACAGCATTTGACCACAAGAACCTGATACCAACTGTAAAGCATGGTGGTGGAAATATTATGGTTTGGGGCAGCTTTGCTGCATCAGGGCCTGGGCAGCTCACCATCATAGAATCCACTATGAATTCTTCATTGTACCAGAAGGTGCTTGAGGATAATGTGAGGCCATCTGTCGGAAATTTGAAGCTCAACTGAAATTGGATCTTGCAACATGACAATGACCCTAAACATACCAGTAAATCCACCAAGGAATGGCTGAAAAGAAAGAAATGGAGGGTTCTGGAATGGCCAAGTCAAAGCCCGGATCTAAATCCCATCGAGATGTTGTGGGGGGATTTGAAACGAGCTGTGCATGCAAGAAACCCCTCAAACATCGCACAGCTGAAAGAATTCTGCATGGAGGAGTGGGCAAAAATTTCTCCCAGTCGATGTCAGAGACTGGTAGACAGTTATAAGAAACGCCTGCTTGAGGTTGTTTCTGCCAAAGGGGCAATACCACCTATTGGAGCCAAGGGTGTACTTACTTTTTCCACAGAAGGAAATTGCATCTCTGTTAATTTTTTGTTGAATAAATTATTGCAAAGTCAATTTTTCATTGTTTTTAACTCAACTGGACTACCGCCCAGTTGAGTTCATCACATACTGAACCCTCCGGCATCCGTCGTCTGTCGTCGTCGTCGTCGTCGTCGTCGTCTGTCGCCTGTCGTCCGTTAACACTCCAGCGTCAACAAATATCAACCGATTCTGATCAAACTTGACATGTAGCATCCTTACCCCAAGGACCAGGTTGGTATTACACTTCAGCCCGATCCGTTGAAAAATGGTGGACTTAGGCGACCATTTTGTTTTTGGTCATGAAAACGACGTTAACACTCCAGCGTCCACAAATATTAACAGATTTTGATCAAACTTAGAATGTTTAACCCTTACCACACAAGGTAGGTTGCTATCGCATTCCAACCCGATCCGTCACAAAATGGCCGCCATAGGCCGCCATATTGTTTTCAGCTCCGAAACGACGTTAAGACTTTAACGTCCACAAATATTTATGGATTTTGATCAAATTTGGTGTGTGAGACTCTTACCACACAAGGTAGGTTGCTATCTTAAGTCAAATCTAGTACAGACAACTGACCTACTTTAAAGTTGTCCAGTCAGTTCAGTTGAGTTCTGCTTCCCTGGAAGCTCTAGTTTGTTCAATTAGATCACCTTTATCTATAGATACTCTTTAAATGAAGATCAAATATTGATATGTCCACATATGTTAAAAAGATTTTAAAAACATCTCATGGAGTGTACTTACTTTTTCCACATGCGAAATTTGCATTTACAGTCACGTGAAAAAGTAAGTACACCCCATGTAAAGTTTTGACTTTTTCAACATATTTCAACATACAGCTATTTGATCTTCATTTCAACAATATTGAAAGAAAAAGGTGATATAATATAACAAATATCATGAAACATTTACATTTTGTCGTCCATTTTGTAGCCTGGTTTTGGCTTAGCGGTTAGGGTGCCGGCTTGGGATCCCAGGATCCTGGGTTCGAATCCCGGTCGATCGCTGAATTAACACCAGGGGGGGTTGACTCAGCCTGTCACCCTTCCGAGGTCGGCAAATTGAGTACCAGCTTGCTGGGATGAATGATCACGGTGTGTATCCCGGTTTAGAATAGGTACACCGTATCCCTGCGCATCGTGAGAGGCGACTAAGGGTTGGCGTCAGGAAGGGCATCCGGCCTTAAAAACATTGCCTCAAACGGAACCATGATTATCATGGGGCCCGCAAGGCTAACCCCCGCTCTAGCGGGGAAAATGGCCTTAAAACGATCATTCATTCATTCATTCATTCAGTCCATTGTATAATTTAAATAAACATAAATGCAAATTTCGCATGTGGAAAAAGTAAGTACACCCGTGGCTCTAATAGGTGGTATTGCCCCCTTTGGCAGAAACGACCTCAAGTAGGCGTTTCTTATGACTGTCTACCAGTCTTTGACATCGACTGGGAGAAATTTTTGCCCACTCCTCCATGCAGAATTCTTTCAGCTGTGCGATGTTTGAGGGGTTTCTTGCATGCACAGCTCGTTTCAAATCCCCCCACAACATCTCGATGGGATTTAGATCTGGGCTTTGACTTGGCCATTCCAGAACCCTCCATTTCTTTCTTTTCAGCCATTCCTTGGTGGATTTACTGGTATGTTTAGGGTCATTGTCATGTTGCAAGGTCCACCTTCGGTTGGGCTTCAACTTTCCGACAGATGGCCTCACATTATCCTCAAGCACCTTCTGGTACAATGAAGAATTCATAGTGGATTATATGATGGTGAGCTGCCCAGGCCCTGATGCAGCAAAGCTGCCCCAAACCATAATATTTCCACCACCATGCTTTACAGTTGGTATCAGGTTCTTGTGGTCAAATGCTGTCTTTGGTTTTCGCCAAACATGTCTTCTGGTACTGTGGCCAAATAGCTCCACCTTTGACTCATCTGTCCAGAGCACATTGTTCCAGAAGTGCTGGTCTTTGCCTCCGTGTTCATTGGCAAACTTGTCATGTCCTGATGTTCTTTCTGGACAGCAAAGGTTTCCTCCTGGCACACCTCCCATGTAGATTAAATTTGTGCAGCCTCTTTCTCATGGTAGACTCGTGCACTTTGACATCAACAGTGGCAAGAGCTACCTGGAGGTCCCGGGATGACATTCTGGGGTTCTTAGAGACTTCTTTCAGCATCTTGCGGTCTGCTCTCGGGCTGAACTTGCTGGGGCGGCCTGGCCTGAACAAGTTGGCAGTTGTTTGGAATCTTCTCCACTTGTAGATGATCTTCCGGACAGTCGAATGATTGATTTCAAATTGTTTGGAAATCTTTTAAAATCCCTTCCCAGACTCGTAGGCATCTATAACCTTCTTTCTGAAGGCCTCAGAAAGCTCTTTTGATCTAGGCATGGTGACGCCGCATACTTCAACAACAAAGAGCAAACCAAACTAAATGTCTGAGGTTTAAATAAGACAGGTTCCTCCAAGATCCTCTCTAACGATGTTCTAATCATTTGCATCTGAGCTGGTGCACCTGATTCTAATTTTAGGTGTTTGAAGTGGTGATAAATGTAGGGGTGTACTTACTTTTTCCACATGCGAAATTTGCATTTATGTTTATTTAAATTATACAATGGACTACAAAATGTAAATGTTCCATGATATTTGTTATGTTATATCACCTTTATCTATCAATATTGTTGAAATGAAGATCAAATAGCTGTATGTTGAAATATGTTGAATAAGTCAAAACTTTACATGGGGTGTACTTACTTTTTCACGTGACTGTATGTTTATTTAAATTATACAATGGACTACAAAATATAAATGCTTCATGATGTTTGTTATATTATATCACCATTATCTATCAATATTGTTGAAATGAAGATCAAATAGCTGTATGTTGAAATATGTTGAATAAGTCAAAACTTTACATGGGGTGTACTTACTTTTTCACTTGACTGTATGTCTGGGAAGTCTGCCTGAATGTTTGCCATACTCTTTCCTTCAGCAAATGTTGATTAAATAAATGACCAAGCCTGCCATGTTCACGCAAGGTAATCCTGCAAGGTTCAAAGTGCACTCACTGGCAGCAATGATCGATCATTTGGGTAGAATATGCTGGTCTACGAACCTTCGCGCTTTGCACTGATCCATGTTGCCTCCGGAGTTTGCAGCATGGGGAGCTGCAAGCTATCAGCTTTTGGAAAGTTCCGAAAGTTCTCTCTATTTTCATTTTGAGATGAGTATTCAGAAAGAGACACACCAGAATATACTGTTGCGTCGTCGGCGATGAAGATCACCGGTGACAGATAGCCGAGACAGTTTTTACTCTTGACGTGGTTGCCCGAAAAATGGCAGTTAGTTTGTCATGTGCGGATTGAACAAAACGAAGCGTTTATCTGACAAAAGCACACGAGTTTATACCGAAACCACAAAACATGCAAAAACCCCAATAAACTCAACAATAATGATTTAATGGAAATAAATGCAGTCAAAATAAAAGTTGTGGTAAAAACGAATTCCCTACGGTGAGGATCTTCCATTCAGACTCAAAAACGGACAAGGGGAAAGATAAATAAAATAAAGTCCCTTTTTATAGTGCACGTTTCTGGTCCCAAATGTGTCCTGTGAGGTTGGAAACTGGGGACGAGGCTCAGAGTCTGATGTCCCTTCGGTGGAAACCTGGCACAATATGGCAGTGGCTCCGCGCTCGACGGCGCCACGAACGTGAGGTGAATAAAGTCAAGAGGTTGTCCTTTTGGGCTCCTCCACCACTTAGGGATGTTCAGTGTGGCCTCCAGCCCACCAAAGAAAGAGCTGCTGTCGACTCTCTCTCTCTCCGCTCGCTCTCCTCCAAAGCACACAAACTCCATGACCCAACCAAACCAACAATGGCCAGCGTCTTGTTCATCAAGCCAAGAGAGCGACCGACTCTTCTTATTTCCTCTCTCGAGCCAATTGTCTCGTCAGCATCCCAGTTCGCCCACCGATTCTCCGCCTCTGCTGGGCGGGGCCTTTTGCCGATACAATCGTGTTCATGTGGGCGCGGCTTAGTTGCCGTGAGTGTTCATATGGCTGGTGCTGTTTGTAGAACTTCTCTGAGCATGCCCTCATCAGGGATTTTCATGGCCATCCTTGTAAGCAAAACCTGAAGGGAAGATCACAGAGGGAATATCATGTACTGGGGAAAACTAACCTTTGTCCCTAACTAGTTGTCACCACTTCACCTCTCATGTGAAGACACATAAACAATCTTAAGCTACAGTCTCCCTACTTAAATACATGGAAATTTCTCCTATGCGTCCACGGTCCATGCTACGATTATACAGTCCTACCTTTACTATGGGATTCTTTCATCTACCCCAACAAACGTAACAATATATTTGAATTCTGTAAATAGTTGTAAGATAGGGTTTTTTTACCAATATGGAAAAGTAAGATAAAATGTGATGTTCATGAAGACGTATCAAATTTATTTGGACCGAATGGCTGTGGAGAGCTGTATCTCCCGAAAACGCTTTTTACCGTTTTTCAGAAAATGTATTCATTTTCTCAAAGTCAAGTTTTCAACCTGAGTATCAACTGCTCTCATTGGGCTTTCAGCGCCGGTCTCAGATTATCGGTATGTTTGAATGACAAATGGAGGTAAATCGTTGGGAGATTGATAAAATTATACTGAGATGTCAATAATTTCATGTTGGTTGATGTAAAAGGCTACTCTTTGTGGATCAGTCTTCTGACTTTTGAGGATGGGAGATATTTTTATGCCGGAGGCATGATGGAGGCATGATGTTTTCGGGTTGTCCATCCGGCTGTCCGGCCATTCGTCCGTGCGTGCACCTATCCATCCATCTGTGATAGGTTTTCATCGCTGTGATAACTTAAGAACGGCTGAAGGGATCAAAGTCAAACTTGGTACACGTATATATTGTGATGCAAAGATGAACTGATTAGATTTCGGCCTCAAAGGTCAGAGGTCATGTCAGGTAAAAATGTAATACTTGAGAACAGCTGAGAACAGCGGCGTCAGCATCACGGCTGCGGTTTAAACATATTCCAACAATATCCAAACAGAACCATGAAAACCATGAAAAACAATCCGGGAAAAGTCTCCAAGCGAGAACGTGGATTTGAGAAAGAAGGGGCAGAGGCGGAAGAAAAATGAGATACAGGGGGCGGGGCACAAGCCGAGACGAGGAGGAGAGCGAACAAGCACGTGTCCGGGAGGAGAGAAAGAATCAATATAGAATTCTTTGTCTAGGGAGGTGAGGTGAGGGGGAGAAAACAAAATAAAAGAAACAAGCAATACAGCGAAGGAAATAACCCAAACCGACAAAACACCGACGGGGGGAGGGAAGCCCCAAGTCACCAGGCCGCGCACGAGGTACGACCCAGAAAACGATTAATTACACACAAGTTTGCACGAACCACAAACCAACACCAACTAGAAACACAATAACACGTACACAGCAAAATAACCAGTGGAAATTTGACAAAGACAAGAATGGGAAAACACTCAAACTTCGATGCCGTGGAGAGCTCGAAGCACGCCTCACTCGCCCGAGGAACCGCTGAACATCATGTTGAACCTGATAATGTTGTTGTTGTTGAACATAATGTCATGATAATGTCATCATGTTGAACCATCTGAACATCACCGCTGAACCGATACATGAACCATCATGTACTATGATGAAATAATGTGGATGGAGGTATATCAGTCGATGCCGCGACATTGAAGAGTGCTGTTCTAGTTTTTTCATAGTTTGTTCTTGTTTATGCCTCATAATTTTTCTTCTTATTTTTTTGCCTTATAATTTGCCTTCCTCAATTTTCTGGCAGAAGACACTGCGGCAAGCGAAGTTCTTGCCGAGGGTGCTGGAGGAGGAGGGGACGGTGGAATTGTGAATGTACGCAGAACAAGAGAAGGCGAAGGACACTCGGAACAAGTGGCCCGGTGGGCTGCAGCTTTGGAAGGTTATCGTCGTCAACAGGAACTGGAAGGGATTCCTTATGGTAATAATGAATATGGAATTGAATCTATTGTTATATGGATGTTCAAAGAAGGAATGTCAAAGACTTGAAAATATTGCTTTGTCTTTATGAAAATACATTTACCCTAACTTGGTGTAAACCATTGTGGGCATGTGTGGAGTTGTGTGGCTGCATGTAAAGTGCGTGAAATCAGTCCAGGATAAAGAAACAAGGCCCAACATAAAAGTTATTCCTATCATCATTATTGCTTTTTTTAGATTTGTACTGCCGCAAGAGTGAATGACAAAACAGACATCGGCTTTTCAACTTGCGACAAAGTTGAAAATAATATTGCTAAGAAAGAAGGTCTTTGGTATTTCCTTTTTTTTTTTTTCTTTTTTTTTTTTTTGTATACAGAATCGAGGCTCGTGAAAGAGCTAACATTTATCAAACAAACAAATCAAACAAACAAGCAAACAAAATATATAAAAAGGGGAGTGGTCGACAAGATGGGGAGAGAAGGGGAAGCACACAAACACAACATTTTAGAGCAGGGACATCAGGAGATGTGTGGGAGGGAGAGGGCTTGGGGGGAGGCAGGATAGGTATAAAACGCAAGGACACCAAGGACTTCAAGGAAAGAAGTTGGGATTTCAAAATTCCAACTTTCAAAATCTTTTCAAGATTTCAAAATCCATCATATTTGATTTGGAAGAAAAAAAATTCATACATTCAATATGGAAAAGAGTGAATATACTTTAGTAAGTACATTTCTTAGACTCTGCTCAAAATAAGTATAATCCACTTAAGAGTGATGTTGCATTGACCTTCCCAAATCACGAGTGGTACCACGTTGGCACTAATGCGAAAAAAAGAAAAACGTCATGTCATAATTATTTATTCTAAAAACAATATCATTTCTTTTGTCAAAAACATTTCCATAGTAGAAAACCACTTATTTCGGTGAACATTTCTCCTCAAAGATGAGTGTCACGATGTATTTTTGTGATTGAATGGATTGAAAAATACCATGGTAATTTTCTTTCCATTATACACAGAGAAATCCATCATTACCTCCGCTACTGAAGATGGATGGCGTTTATGTTTTCACCCGTCTTTGTTTGTTTGTTTGTCTGTCTGTGAACAAGATATATCGAAAATTTGTGGACGGATTCGGAGAAATTTGGCAAAGACGTAGTGTATATGACAAAATGATTAGATTTTGGTGAAGATCCGGATTCGGATCCAGCTTGTATAATGTTTTAAGTGATTCTTCACCATTGGAAGATAGGGCCAAAACCGACATAGAGCAGAATATTGTTATGGTTCTGTCGCCGGCCTTCTCCCCTTAGCAAGGGGGGATTAATCCCCTTCTCTTTACTGGGCCTGGCGTGAACCGAGACCTATGACGTCCCTTCCGGACAGTGCAAAATAGGGTTTCGGGACCAAATTCTCGCTCGTACCTAAGTACTCGCGCTGCCCTGGAAGCGAGGAAACAAGCCTTGCACGAACCACGTGTGGTTGGAATACGCCGAGCGGTTTGCGTACACGTGATACGCGCAGTTATAGATAGTGGAACCCGATTGGAGCGATCTTATTCGTGCCACGCTTAGTCAATTGGAGAAATCACGGGAACGATCGAATTCAGAAGAAAGGAAGAACAGATAGGTTTAATGATTATCACACCTCTATACAGTTCAGGACGAAGAGACACAGATAAATCCTTATACAGTGTTATTCTTAATTCCCAAAGACAACGGGCCCGTCTGACACACTCACATGGGGTATTGCAGATGGGCAGGTGTTCCCCAGCGCATCCAAGGATGGTTCTCGTGCAGCTCTCCACGGTCCCCGGCACGTCCGCGAAGATGGGGATCGGCGAAGACAAGGCCACGCAGCGCGTCTCTCGAGCAAAGGCGATATATCGGGGCGAACGGCAGGGAGGGCTTTTATGGCAAAGGCGGGACGGCTTTTATGGCAAAGGGGCGGTTACGCAGCCTCGTTCACTCGCTTGGCTGGAATGCGCAAGTTCGTTATAACCGCGCCTGGCTGCGCCCACGTATATCTCGCAACCAACTCTTCTTCCTCAACCCTTGGTGTGGGTTAGCGCCCGCGTTCTTATGCGATAGTCAGTTCAACAAGCCGTGCAATGCAAGCCCTCTCTCTCTCCTTTGCAAGTCCTCCCTCTCCTCTGCAAGTCCTCTTCCCCCGGCCAGTCCTGTTGAGCGCTTTGCGCATCGGGTTATATATGCCCACCCCGCAAACCTTCTGGAACTCACCACTCTTCTTACCACGCCCTCTGATGCCACCACCTCTGAGCTCTGATTGGTGGCTCATGCTTACCGTCATTGCGTCTGCCGCCCCTGACCTCGATGCCGCCCCCACCTTTTTAGGCCTGCCTCGTGTTAACTCGACTAGTGAGCGAGCAAAGGGCAGCGAAATGGATCACGCCTGTAGAGGTAGAATGGTTTGCAGAAATAGGACCTATTCTCCTGTCTTTACACAACGCAGGATTAACAATGGAAAGGGCCTACTCTCACACATACTAAGAAATAACTATACTACAAACGAAGCTACATGTTGCTTGTGTGACTATCTACTGGGGGCAACCTTTAACCTTTATTGACCTGACTGTACACATCTCAAAACCGTAGCACTGCCCCCCTCCCTCGTCAGACTCATCAACAACAACAACAACATGCATTTTAAGGCCATTTTCCCTGCTAGAGCGGGGGTTAGCCTTGCTGTCCCCATGACGATCTTCTCCATTTTGCCCTATTTTCTGCATCTCTCCTTGTTAACCCCCTTGCCCGCATTTCTTCTTCCACCATCTTTAGCCAAGTCTTTCTCGGTCTTCCCCGTCCTCTACTTCCTTCTACATCAATTTCCATCACTCTTCTCAACCAGTCACTTTCATCCTTCCTCAACACATGACCAAACCATCTCAGCCTGTTCCTCTTCACAGCATCAATCACAGGCAATATTCCCATCATCTTTCGCAATTCATCATTTGTCTTCCTCTCTCTCAACGATACTCCGCACATCCATCGAACCATTCGCATTTCCACCCTTTCCAGCCTTCGTTGCTGCTCTACGTTCATTACCCATGTCTCGCTCCCATAAATCATAACACTTCTCACACATGCAGCATACACCTTTCCTTTCCCTTCAGCTTCAGCGACACTCTCCTCCTCATCAGCACGCCACTCAGTTCCCGAAACTTCTTCCATGCACATCTCACTCGAGCAACCGTTGCCGAGTCTGATCCACCTTCTCCATTCAGCATGTCTCCGAGGTAGCAAAATGTTTTCACACCTTCCAGCTTCACGCCGTCTCCAAGATCCAACTCAACATTTCCTCCATCTGCAGCTCCCTCTGTGCACACCTTACATTTGAATGTAGCTGCCACACTGGTAAATGACCCTCTCAGACCACTACATTTTTGATGAACCCACTCAGCGCACATTGTACATTGAATGGAGTTCACTCCGACACCCTTCCTGCACACAGCACACGGCCACTTCCCAGTTCTTTCCACCTCACCACATGCTTTACCACTTGCCATCACCTTCGTCTTTCCGATATTCACCTTCAGACCTTTTGTCTCCATACATTCCTTCCACTTGTTCATCTTTTCCTTCAGTCCATCCATACTTTCCGCAATCAACACCAGATCATCTGCATACAACAACTCCCATGGTAAACCCTCCTTTACGTTCTGAGCCAGCACCTCCATCACAGCTACAAATAGTAGTGGACTTAGTACCGACCCCTGATGCACTCCCACCTTCACCTCAAACTCACCACTGTTCCCGTCCTTCGTCCTTACAGCTGTGCGCGCTCTTTTGTACATTGCCATCACTACTCTGATCAACCATTCCTCCACTTCTAACTTCCTCAATGCCCATGTCAATACTTTGCGTGGAACCCTATCGAATGCTTTCTCCAGATCAACAAACCCAAAAAACAACTTCTTCCTCTTCTCCATGTACTTCTCCTGCAACTGCCTCACAATGAAAAGCGCATCTGTCGTTCCTCTTCCTGGCATAAATCCAAACTGCATTTCGTCGATCTTCACTTTCTTCCTTATCCTCCTCTCCAACACCCTTTCCAATACCTTCATTCCATGCTCCAATAACTTTATCGCTCGGTACGAGCCACACTCCAGAGGGTCACCTTTCCCCTTGTATAGAGGGACGAGGGTACTCAGTTCCCAAGCCACTGGAATGCGGCCTTCTTTCACCACCAGATTACAGATCTCTGTCATTCTCTTCACACCCCAACTTCCTGCTGCCTTCAACATATCTCCCACAACTCCCGTCGGCCCTCCCGCTTTTCCACTCTTCATTGCTGTTATCGCTTCCTCAACTTCCTTCTCAGTTATCTTCTCTGCCGGTCCTAAAACTGGGTTACTCTCTATGTTGCCATCCCATTCATTCTCTGTATTCAACAGCATTTCCATATATCTTTTCCATCTTCCTTTAATTCCATCTGGGTCGACAACGATTTGTCCCACTTCATCCTTCAAGCAACTCACCCCCATCACGTCACACCTCTCTTTCGCTATGTGCTTTGCAATCCTGAATACTGCTTTCTGACCCTCTTCTGAATCCAAGCGTTCTCCGAACATTTTCCTACATGCCTCCTGCGCCTTTGCTACCTCTTTCTTTGCAGCCTTCCTGGCTGCCTTATAACTTTCATGCTCTGCTGTTTCTGCTCCCGTACCCTTCGCCTTCTGCCACTCCTTGAACTTCTTCCTCTTCTCGTCAATCCTCTTTCCAACTTCATCATCCCACCGCCATGTTTCCGAGTGCCTCGGTGGTCCTTTTGTCCATCCACATACCTCACCAACGGCTCCCAACAGACTAGCTTTCATTGACATCCAACCACTTTCAAGCTCAACCACATCATCCTCTACCCTACTCAGCCTCTCTTTTAATGCCTCCCTTACTGTCACCTCTTTCAACCTCCACACCTTCATTCTTGGTTGGTACTTCACCCGCCGAGCTCTCCTCGCACCTTTCATTTTTATGTCGCAGACAACCAAGTGGTGCTGTGAAACAGCCTCCTCCCCCGGGATCACCTTTGTGTCCCGGAGGTGCCCCCTATCTCGCCTACGCACCATCAGGTAGTCAACGGTTGTCGTCGACCCACGTGACGTGTATGTAACAAGCTTATTATCCTCTTTCTGGAACTGAGTATTACAAATCAACAAATCAGCTCCATCAGCAAACTCCAAAATCCTTTCACCTTCTCCATTTCTCACACCATATCCGTAACCCCCATGAACTCCCTCAAAACCATCCATACTCCTTCCCACATGTCCATTCAGGTCTCCTCCCACCACAACAACCTCTTCATCTTTCACGTTTTCCATCAGCTTCTCTATCGCACACCAGAACTTGTCCTTCTCTTCATTGCTTCGACCAACCTATGGAGCATATCCCGAGATGACGTTCACCAAGAGCTTTCCAATCATCATTTTCACCATCATCAACCTATCACTCACTCTAGTCACACTCACCACACTGTCTACAAACTCCTCAGAAAACAGGACACCAACACCATTCACGCCCTCCGGGCACCCTTGCCACACAAACTTGTATTTCTGTCCCTGCCTACCCTTCACCATTCTCACACCACTTCCCTTCCATCTCGTCTCTTGCACACAACATATGTCCACTCTTCTTCTGACCAATACTTCCACCACTTCTCCTGATCTCCCTGTCATTGTCCCTACATTCCATGTCCCAAACCTCAGAAACCGATCTCCACTTCGGGCTGCACCCTGCCAATATGTAGTTGTAATTGTCATGGTTCTCTTTTTGAGGCAATGTTTTTTATGGCCGGATGCCCTTCCTGACGCCAACCCTCTTAGTCGTCTCTTACGACACGCAGGGATACGGTGTACCTATTCTGACCAGGGTACACACTGGGAAGCGTTTAAAACATGGAAATTCTGGGGGGGGGGGGGGGGGGCGTCGTCAGCATCACGGCTGCAGTTTAAACATATTCCAACAATATCCAAACAGAACCATGAAAACCATGAAAAACAATCTGGGAAAAGTCTCCAAGCGAGAACGTGGATTTGAGAAGGAAGGAGCAGAGGCGGGAGAGAAACGAGATACAGGGGGCGCACAAGCCTAGACGACGAGGAGAGCGAACAAACGTGTCCGGGAGGGGAGAAAGAATCAATATAGAATTCTTTGTCTAGGGAGGTGAGGTGAGGGGGAGAAAATAAAATAAAAGAAACAAGCAATGCAGCGGAGGAAATAACCCAAACCGACAAAACACTGACGGGGGAGGGAAGCCCCAAGTTACCAGGCCGCACACGAGGTACGACTCAGAAAACGATTAACTACACACAAGTTTGTACGAATTACAAACCAATACCAACCAGAAACACACAATAAAACGTACACAGCAAAATAACCAGTGGAAATTTGACAAAGACAAGAATGGGAAAACACTTAAACTTCGATGCCGTGGAGAGCTCGAAGTACGCTTCACTCGCCCGACTCATCCCCGAATCGAATCTACCCAAGTGGGAACGACCGGTTTTTAGCAAGACTTGGGACTAGCTTTTAATTACGTGTGACACTTAGATGTGGTTCCCCCTAACATTTACTCTAACCCGTGTATGTGAGAGTTTTACAACACTAAATATGTCCCACCTACTGCGTTGTGTAACTAACTATCAGACTCGCACCCACAATGACCCGAATTGCGGAATTAATTTCAAACTACACATAAAGCCGGTGGGTAGCATCTTATGTACAACCACAAAACCTAACTATTTACATTTCTATAACCCAGGACGTGTCCTTTTCTGAAAAGAAGATTGGAGGGGAGAGAAAGCACATCATAGCACCCATACACAAAACACATTGATCAACAAGTTCACATTTGCTGCTGGGCTGCTGCATCTTGCGTCTTTGCTTCCTGCATGTCACATCTTCTGTGTGCAATAAAAACTTAAAGTTCTTCTTTCCTGGCACACCAAGAATAAAATGTACAAAAACCCGTGTTCGTTTTTATTTAATTCCTGGCCAAGCAGGGCCAACCCTATGTGGTCCAACTGCGTGACATTGATGCCACTCAAAATACGTGGTCCGAAGATGCAAGGTAAGTTTGCAGCAAAGTACTGCTCAGCAAAGTGTAAGGCCACAAAACGTGTGGTCCATGTGTAATGTGGTGCAGCAAATGCTGTACAGGTGCAGCAACGTTATAATAAAGAGTACGGCAGCAAAGTACCACGCAGTTCATCTGCACAGGTGTAGCAAAGTGCAGCGGGGGGTGCAGCAACACAGGTGCAGCAAGGTGCAGCTGCACAGTTCGATGCTGCTGCACACTCCAAAGTGGGTCCATGGGTGGGGAGGAGAAACAAAGCACAGTCAGCAAAGCAGAAAGGGCGCAAAGGTACACATCAAAACAAGGTAATGCAGCATGAGGGGCGCGGGAGAGCGGGCAGAGCAAGCTCGTCCCTTACCGTTCGTACCCCCCCCCCCCCCCCCATGTCAGCTTACACTACCCTTGCCCTTCCTTGTATTTACAAATTACAAATCCGTCTCTACGTCCTGTCTCCCATATCCCCCTCTAAGCCAAATTCGTCGTCCAATCCCTCCCACGAAGGAAGAGATAGAACCAACACAATGTCTCATCACGTCGAAATGCATCTCATTTACTCGTCAGTCACTTGGTGCTGGTGCGGAGCTTTGTCACCTTGGTGAATGAATGTGGATGGCGCGAAGGGAATTCTCTCATTCTAACTACTCCAGTTACATTAACTTTCTTACACTACCTGGGGTCATACCCTGCCAATTGGCCTCTTTAAACTATGTGGTTCGAAAACCTGATTCCCATTGACCACCTGGTGCCTTCCAAATTTGGGTCTCACTCCCCCAATTTTTTCTTACTGTGCCTTTGCACAATTTCGGGGCTGGGTCGTGTGGCTCCACTGGCAGGTCTACCTACCTGCGCACCTCCGCCACTGAAGTCGCCATCCGAGCTTACCTTGCTCCTTGCGACTACCTAAATTGGGGAAGGCCCCTCCTGGCTCTCTCACCCCCTGATGCCCTCCTCGGCATTGGGCTACCCGGGTCCTCTCCTGGGATCCTCGGGCCCCACTGAACTCTACTTACGACTCTAACTGGCTCCCGGAGTCTACCTGCGGCCTCACCTGGCCGACAAACTACCAGTGGCGGAGTGCTCCAATAACCATACGCACCAACAAAGCCCACACGCCCAGCCATTCCACAGACTCATGCACCCAACCAAGCACTTCTGGCTACTTCCCGCACCACAGGTGTCAATATCCAAACAATTTACCTCGGCCCTCTACCTGACTTTAAACTACCCACCCCGGGTATTCGTGAAGGGAGCCATCTCCCCCCATTCAGTCCTTCGCACCATGCATTCCACACCTTCTATCTCCCACCAAGCATTCCACACCAAATATTCTCACGCACACCAAGTTCTCTTGCACACCTCTTGTGCTCACACACCTGTTGCCCACTTGCACACCTCTTGTGCTCACACACCTGTTGCCCACTTGCACACCATGCAAGTCAATTCACTTCAACACACTCCATTTGTCCTCAATACACCACTTCTGGTTATTCCCAACCAATTCCCCATTTGCTCAAGCTCAATACACACAGTGATTCTCATTCAATTCCTCATTTGTTCAAGCTCAATACACAGTGATTCTCATTCACACAGCATCATCTAACTAGCTACTTCCCTGAAAATTCGTGCTTCCCCGTCTTCCCTTACACTAAGCACTTCCCCCGTCATTATTATCCATCTAATCTCTCTACGTCCCCTCTACCTGTACCAAAGTCACTATTTAACTCTCACGTCCTCCACTGTCATCCTTCTAAATCCCTATCAATTAACATAGCCCGCCCTCAGCTAGTTTACACTGCCACCCCATAATCTAGTGCTCATGAGCCTCATGAAAGTGTGAGGAATGGTGAAACGACCATCCCTCCACGCCGGGTACCATTCGCCAACACTATCGCTAATCGTCCACTGTACTACGAGCCTCTCGGTGCAGAAATACATTTTCACAGCTCGGCTTTGAAAAGCCGAGCGATGCATGCGGGTGGTTGGTCGCCTGTAGGTTGGGTCCGTCCGGCATTTTCGATTCAGGGGAGGAGGTTTTGTTGGGCCCAGGTTCAAGGCGCCATCCCTACGTAGAGCCTTGCGGTCCCATGCACGATGGCCCAACCGCCCACGGTCGGAGCATCGCAGCCGCCAGGGGGCGCGGCTCCGACCTCTCCTACCCCCCCTCGAACCGTGCCGATCGCTTTTCCCGCCAAGGCGCGGCACAGACCATACAGGGCGGGGCCCGGCACGAATCGTGCACGGCGCTCCTTGTGAGACCACCGCGGCAACGATCCCCGCCGATCCCCGCTGCACACAAAGCACACCACGCACCGGGGGCTCGCGTCGGCTATACGTCGTGCTAAACGCTACCCCGGTCTGCGTCGATGCTCGGGCCGCGTTCTCACCCCACACGACCCGTTCCTCACTTGCACATCGCGGCGCTCCTGCGCCTCCCATACACTTCCTGCATTCTATTACAGCACTCTCCTGTGCATTCTCTTCCCTTACACACTCAGGTGCACACCACACAGGCACACTCATGCCGCTCGCACACTCCATTATCACACACTTTTCCTCCACACACTCCGTTACACACACTCTCGTTACGTACTCCGTAACACAATCGGCCATCGCACACTCTGTTTCACACTCGTCTCCGACACACTCTTCCCACATACACTCGCGCTCCGGTGCACACTTCTCTCACACACGCGCACCAGTCACGCTCGTACACCTCACAAAGGACCTTCCACGAGCGCCCGGGCTCCGTCTCGATCCCAAGCACGCCAAAAATCTTTTTCCGCCGTACACACTCCTACTCACCTTAAGGATTCTCTTCCCCGGCAACCGCACCTGCAAACTTTCATTTTTGTTAGGAAGCACGACATCACAATGCAAATCCAGACTTTGAGTGCATTCCATTTCTTTCCTCGATTTAATCTCTAACTCTGCCCCTGCCGTCTCTTCGGCCCCAATTTCAACTATAATTTCTTTTTCTTTATCTAGCTCGACGACTGCCGGCGCGCTTAAAATTGTATTTTCCAATTTGGTGGCCATCGGCTTTTCTACACCCCGAGTCACGATTTCTATCCCCTCGATCCCCGTCCATGTAGCCGCGCTCTGCTCTACCCCGCTCTCCCTGCGTTCCTCGCACCGCGTTACCCCGTCGCGTAGCAATGCGACTTCCTCGCTCAACCTGCGCCTTATGTCCTTCCCGGCTTTCTTCGTGTCCTTCTTCGACGCCGCCATAAATATTTCCATTTCCCGGGTGGATTTGTCCCCCATTTCTTTCAATTGGCCACCCATTTTGCTTTCAAATTCATTTTTTACCTCTTTCAATTCCCGGGTGATTTTGTCCCCCAATTCTTTCAATTGGCCACCCACTTTGTTTTCCAATTTATTTAACCCGTCTTTCATTTCCCTCATTTCATTACTTTGCACCACGAAGCACGCTTTGATTTGCGCCATGAAGGTGCCCATATCCATTGGCGCCACGGGCTCGGCTCACGCCGCCACATGCGGGAGGCCGCCATTTTCTTTCCCAGCTGCCGCACCCTCATCAATGTCCTCCTCTTCTCCCGATTCTTCCCGGGGGTCCTGGGTTATCGATTCTATCTCCTCTATCTCATCTTCTACCCCCACCGGCATCCGATCGCTTTGGCTAGCCATGGCACGAATTAAATTTTTTGGATTTTAAAACTAAACTTCGGTCGCTCGTAATTTGGAGTGCGTTAAGCGCACTTCGGGTCCTATCCCAAACTCCTGACACCAATTGTTATGGCCAATATGTACAATTGGTGTCCAAAATTGTCTAAAATTTTTTATCCCAGGTTCCAAATATCCCACTCCTGACACCAATTGTTATGGTTCTGTTGCCGGCCTTCTCCCCTTATCAAGGGGGGATTAATCCCCTTGTCGTTACTGGGCCTGGCGCAAACCGAGACCGATTACGCCCCTTCAGGACAGCGCAAAATAGGGTTTCGGGACCAAATTCTCGCTCGTACCTAAGTACTCTTGCTGCCCTGGAAGCGAGGAAACAAGCCTCGCACGAACCACGTGTGGTTGGAATACGCCGAGCGGTTTGCGTACACGTGATCCGCGCAGTTATAGATAGTGGAACCCGATTGGAGCGATCTTATTCGTGCCACGCTTAGTCAATTGGAGAAATCACGGGAACGATCAAATTCAGAAGAAAGGAAGAACAGATTGATTTAATGATTATCACACGTATATACAGTTCAGGACGAAGAGACACAGAGAAATCCTTATACAGTCTTATTCTTAATTCCCAAAGACAACGGGCCCGTCTGACACACTCACACGGGGTATTGCAGCTGGGCAGGTGTTCCCCAGCGCGTCCAAGGATGGTTCTTGTGCAGCTCTCGACGGTCCCCGGCACGTCCGCAAAGATGGGGATCGGCGAAGACAAGGCCACGCAGCGCGTCTCTCGAGCAAAGGCGATATATCGGGGCGAACGGCAAGGAGGGCTTTTATGGCAAAGGCGGGACGGCTTTTATGGCAAAGGGGCCAAACGACAAGGGCCAAGTAACGACAAGGGGATTAATCCCCCCTTGATAAGGGGAGAAGGCCGGCAACAGAACCATAACAATTGGTGTCAGGAGTGGGATATTTGGAACCTGGGATAAAAAATTTTAGACAATTTTGGACACCAATTGTACATATTGGCCATAACAATTGGTGTCAGTTACGCAGCCTCGTTCACTCGCTTGGCTGGAATGCGCAAGTTCGATATAACCGCGCCTGGCTGCGCCCGCGTATATCTCGCAACCAACTCTTCTTCCTCAACCCTTGGTGTGGGTTAGCGCACGCGTTCTTATGCGATAGTCAAGTTTAACAAGCCGTACAATGCAAGCCCTCTCTCTCTCTCCTTTGCAAGTCCTCCCTCTCCTCTGCAAGTTCTCTTCCCCCGGCCAGTCCTGTTGAGGGCTTTGCGCATCGGGTTATATATATATATAATATATACCCGCGGTTATACCCGCCCCGCAAACCTGGAACTCACCAGACTCTTCTTATCACGCCCTCTGACGCCACCACCTCTGAGCTCTGATTGGTGGCTCATGCTTACCGTCATCGCCTCTGCCGCCCCCGACCTCGGCGCCGCCCCCACCTTTTTAGGCCTACCTCGTGTTAACTCGACTAGTGAGCGAGCAAAGGGCAGCGAAATGGATCACGCCTGTAGAGGTAGAATGGTTTGCAGAAATAGGACCTATTCTGTCTTTACACAACGCAGGATTAACACTGGAAAGGGCCTACTCTCACACATACTAAGAAATAACTATACTACAAACGCGGCTACATGTTGATTGTGTGACTATCTATGGGGGGCAACCTTTAACCTTTATTGACCTTACTGTACACATCTCAAAACCGTAGCAATATCTCAAAAGGTTATGGACGGATTTGGACGAAACTTGGTGAACATGTTGGGTGTGTGACACGGAAGAATTGGTTCAATTTTGGTGAATATGTATCCAGATACGAGATTTATTTACCCTGGTGTGTACCCTGGTTTAGAATAGGTACACCGTATCCCTGCGTGTCTTAAGAGGCGACTTATAGGGTTGGCGTCGGGAAGGGCATCCGGCCATAAAACATTGCCTCAAAAAGGGAACCATAATGCCTAGGTCACACATAGGCGGATTTGTCGGCGACTACTGGCGACTGAAGAAATCGCCACCATCCGCCGACAATCGTAATGAAACCGTAATGGACGGTCACCTGTAGTCGTGGTTATCCTCCCCAGGTCGCCTGCAGTCGGCAAGAGTCGCAAAGGGGCCAAAAAGTTTTATAAATGTTTAAAAACGGCGCGCTCAGTCGCAATGGAAAAAAATCCGCCATGCTGTCGTGATGGAACCGCCATGCTGTCGTCGGTATCCGTAATAAGAGCGTAAAGCGGCCGCAACCCAGTCGCTCATAGTCTTCCGCAATCGCCCCACCAGCTAGCACGGCAGAGATGCGAATGCCATACGGCCTTCCTGCGGCATCTTCCCGACTACGGGCCGACACTGTTGTGGCTGCATATCGACTACAGAAGAACTGCCACGTCTCCCCTGCGGCTATGGGAGACTGACGACGACAGCAGTAGGACTAGTGGCGGCCAAGTTACGACTGCCTGGCGACTGCATTACGACATACCACGATTCCATGGCAAGACAGGATGGTGTGAGGGTCTCCGTGGAGTGAGGTCCTGTGGTGCCGACAAGGATATGGCTTTATTGTTTGGACTTGGGACTTTTGGGAACTTTATTTTTGGGACTTTGGTCCTTTGGAAACTTTATTTATGGGACTTGGGACCAGTGGAAATAATTTGTTGGACTTTATTTCCACTCTCTCTCCCTGCAGAAAAGTTTGATTATTACATTACAATGATACATCTTTATTAACTTTCTTATTGTACATCAAACATCTTTATGCTTCATGTCATACATCATTGAAATGAATAAAGTGAAATGTAAAATAGAGAGATAAAGATTTTAAAAGTTGTGTGAATCGTCTCCAATCGCCGGCGGTCTTATTGCAGTCTTGCGGACGTCGGAGTAAACCGCCACCCGGCCCCAATGCAGTCACCGCGATCCGCCATCGGTCGTAATCTAGCCGCCAGACTGTCGCCACGCTGCCGCCGTACATCCGCAATGCAGTCGTCATCGATCTTCAACAGTCGCCATCCCACTCGGGGCGTCGTCGCAATGCAGGCGCAATGTGGCCGCCTGCAGTCGCCATACTGCCGCCTGATATTGATGGTCTGTCACATTACCACCCGACATCGCCAGTAGTCGCCGAAAAATCTTGATCGCCGGTAGTCGCCAAAATATCCGCCTATGTTTGACCTAGGCATTACAATTACAATTAATATGGGCAGGGTGCAGCCCGAAGTTTATGACGACGAAACGTCTGATGCCCGATGTGGAGATCGGTTTCTGAGGTTTGGGACATGGAATGTAGGGACAATGACAGGGAGATCAGGAGAAGTGGTCGAAGTATTGGTCAAAATAAGAGTGGACATATGTTGTGTACAGGAGACGAGATGGAAGGGAAGTGGTGTGAGAATGGTGAAGGGTAGGCAGGGACAGAAATACAAGTTTGTGCTGCAAGGGTGCCCGGAGGGCTTGAATGGTGTTGGTGTCCTGTTTTCTGAGGAGTTTGTAGACAGTGTGGTGAGTGTGGCTGGAGTGAGTGAAAGGTTGATGATGGTGAGAATGATGCTTGGAAAGCTCTTGGTGAACGTCATCTCGGGATATGTTCCACAGGTCGGTCGGATCGATGAAGAGAAGGACAAGTTCTGGTGTGCAATGGAGAAGCTGATGGAAAACGTGAAAAATGAGGAAATGTTGTGGTAGGAGGAGACCTAAATGGACATGTGGGAAGGAGTAGAGACGGTTTTGAGGGAGTTATTGGGGGTTACGGATATGGTGTGAGGAATGGAGTAGGTGGAAGGATTTTGGAGTTTGTGATGGAGCTGGTTTGTTGATTTGTAATACGCAGTTCCAGAAAGAGGATAATGAGCTTGTTACATAGACGTCAGGTGGGTCGACGACAACTGTTGACTACCTGATGGTGCGTAGGCGTGATAGGGGGCACCTTGACACAAAGGTGATCCCTGGGGAGGAGGCTGTTTCACAGCACCACTTGGTTGTCTGCGACATAAGGGTGAAAGGTGCGAGGAGAGCTTGGTGGGTGAAGTACAAACTGAGAATGAAGGTGTGGAGGTTGAAAGAGGTGATACTGAGGGAGGCATTGATAGAGAGGCTGAGTGTGGTTGAGCTTGAAAGTGGTTGGATGTCAATGAAAGATAGTCTGTTGGGAGCCATTGGTGAGGTATGTGGATGGACATACCGAGGCATTCGGAAACATGGTGGTGGGATGATGAAGTTGAAAAGAGGATTGACGAGAAGAGGAAGAGGTTCAAGGAGTGGCAGAAGGCGAAGGGTTCGGGGGCAGAAAAGGCAGAGCATGGAAGTTGTATAGCAGCCAAGAAGGCTGCAAAGAAAAAGGTAGCAAAGGCGCAGGAGGCATGGAGGAAAATGTTCGGAGAAAGCTTGGATTCGGAAGAGGGTCAGAGAGCGGTATTCAGGATTGCAAAGCAGATAGCGAAAGAGAGGTGTGATGTGATGGTGGTGAGTTGATTGAAGGATGAAGTGGGACAAATCGTTGTGGACCCAGATGGGATTAAAGGAAGATGGAAGAGATATATGGAAATACTGTTGAATGCAGAGAATGAATGGGATGGCAACATAGAGAGTAACCCAGTTTTAGGACTAGCAGAGAAGATAACTGAGAAGGAAGTTGATGAAGCGATAAAAGCAATGAAGAGTAGAAAAGCGGGATGGCTGACGGGAGTTGTGGGAGATATGTTGAAGGCAGCAGGAAGTTGGGGTGTGAAGAGAATGACAGAGATCCGTAATCTGGTGGTGAAAGAAGGCCGCATTCCAGTGGATTGGGAACTGAGTACCCTCATCCCTCTATACAAGAGGAAAGGTGACCCTCTGGACTATGGCTCGTATCGAGCGATAAAGTTATTGGAGCATGGAATGAAGGTATTGGAAAGGGTGTTGGAGAGGAGGATAAGGAAGAAAGTTAAGATCGATGAAATGCAGTTTGGATTTATGCCAGGAAGAGGAACGACAGACACACTTTTTATTGAAAGGCAGTTGCAGGAGAAGTACAAGGAGAAGAGGAAGAAGTTGTTTCTTGGATTTGTTGATCTGGAGAAAGCATTCGATGGGGTTCCATGCGGAGTTGTGACATGTACATTGAGGAAGTTAGCAGTGGCTTGGTTGATAAGAGTAGTGATAGCAATGTACGAGAGAGCGCACAGCTCTAAGGACAAAGGATGGGAACAGTGGTGAGTTTGAGGTGAAGGTAGGAGTGCATCAAGGGTCGGTACTAAGTCCACTACTATTTGTAGCTGTGATGGAAGTGCTGGCTCGGAACGTAAAGGAGGGTTTGCCGTGGCAGTTGTTGTATGCAGATGATCTGGTGTTTATTGCGGAGAGTATGGATGGACTGAAGGAGAAGATGAACAAGTGGAAGGAATGTATGGAGACAAAAGGTCTGAAGTTGAATATCGGAAAAACGAAGGTGATGGCAAGTGGAAAAGTATGTTTTGAGGTGGAAAGAACTGGGAAGTGGCCGTGTCCTGTGTGCAGGAAGGGTGTCAGAGTGAACTCCATTCAATGTACAATGTGCGCAGAGTGGGTTCATCAAAAATGTAGTTGTCTGAGAGGGTCATTACCCAGTGTGGCAGCTACATTCAAGTGTAAGGTGTGCACAGAGGGAGCTGCAGATGGAGGAAATGTTGAGTTGGATCTTGGAGACGGCATGAAGCTGGAAGGTGTGAAAACATTTTGCTACCTCAGAGACATGCTGAATGGAGAAGGTGGATCAGACTCGGCAACGGTTGCTCGAGTGAGATGTGCATGGAAGAACTTTCGGGAACTGAGTGACGTGCTGACGAGGAGGGGAGTGTCGTTGAAGTTGAAGGGAAAGGTGTATGCTGCATGTGTGAAGTTTTATGATTTATTGGAGCGAGACATGGGTAATGAACGTAGAGCAGCAACGAAGGATGGAAATGCGAATGGTTCGGTAGATGTGCGGAGTATCATTGAGAGAGAGAGGAAGACAAATGATGAATTGCGAAAGATAATGGGAATAGAGCCTTTGATGGATGCTGTGAAGAGAAACAGGTTGAGATGGTTTGGTCATGTGTTGAGGAAGGATGAAAGTGACTGGGTGAGAAGAGTGATGGAAGTGAATGTAGAAGGAAGTAGAGGATGGGGAAACCCGAGAAAGACTTGGCCAAAGGTGATGGAAGAAGAAATGCGGGCAAGGGGTTTAACAAGAGGAGATGTAGAAAATAGGGCAAAATGGAGAAGATTGTCATGGGGCCTGCAAGACTAACCCCCACTCTAGCAGGGAAAATGGCCTTAAAATGCCTGTTGTTGTTGTTGTTGTATACGAAATTTATTTAATTTTAAGTGAATCTTCACCATTGAGAGATGGGGCGAAAAGCGATATATAACAGGATATTTAAAAAAAGTTATGGACGAGTTATAACTAAACATGGTGGATGAGTTGGTGGTTACGTGACAAGAATAAGCCAATTAGATTTTGGTTCAGGTTCAAATCCAGATCCGGCCTATCAGTGGGATACAAAACATAAACCCTTCAGCCTGGCAGAGGTATGCGCTCTACCGAGTGCCGTTCTAGTTACAACTGCATCTGACATTATTCCAGGTTGATCAGTAACCAGTTTAATTATGAGGTGCAATGAAAAAGATTAATTTGAACAAACAAGACCGATAGTTTAACAACGGCATAGCCGGGCATGGATATGCTGAGTGGAGGATCTGCTGTGTCACCCTGTCATGTAACCAGATCCATAGCTCTGATAGGTGGTCGTTTGTGAGGGGCATGGATCCATACACCGGACAGCCAGCCAAACGCTGTTCCAGACGGCATTGCCCTACGTGCTATGCTGTAAAAATATGGCTGCCGAACCACGTGACCGATGACGTCATCAAAATTTTCTCGCCCCATTTATCCCGAGATCATGTTCAAAAAATTTCATACTGATCGGATCAAGTGTTCCACTTGTCGATTTATGACGTCATAATGAAGGCACTTATGACTTCATCATTAACATATGTTATTCCTCATGGGGAGTACTGTACAATGAGCCACCTTTCAATTTTTTTTCTTTGGAACAGTTTTGGAGATGTAGAGGTGCAAAGTTTTTTGGGGTTTTTCCAAGATGGCACCCATACCAAACCACCCATTGTGTGTGTGTGTGTGTGTGTGTGTGTGTGTGTGTGTGTGTGTGTGTGTGTGTGTGTGTGTGTGTGTGTGTGTGTGTGTGTGTGTGTGTGTGTGTGTGTGTGTGTGTGTGTGTGTGTGTCGGTGTACGTGATATATATATCTGGAGATATATATATATATATATATAAACAGGAATGTGGGTGTGAACCCATTTGCCAAACCAGCACCTGCCACAAGCATCCTGATGAACAATATTCGCTTGCCACCAATCTAACTGTAACTCATTGGATTTTCATCTCAGTAGACGCAACCCATTCTTGCATGATTGCATGGAGAAATGAATTGATTATGGAGCGTCTGTCATGTCATGATGTTGTGCTTTGACAGAGCCAACTGAGTGGTCATCTGCAGAAGTGTTACGCTGGGCCAACTGGGTAGCCAGAGAGTTCTGCCTGTCAGGATTGGATGTCAGCGGGTTAGTTGGGCTCACAGGCCGCAACCTGGTTGGTCTATCTCGCTCAGCATTTCTTGTCCGTGTACCTTCTGGAGAAGCTTTATGGAGCCATCTGCAACTTCTCAGCAAATGTATGTACCTTGCAAGGTGGATGGAGCGAGCCATTAGATAAAAGTTCATGGAATGATTGTTAAACAGGTACCTACAACTATTTATGTACAACAACAAACAACAGGCATTTTAAGGCCATTTTCCCTGCTAGAGCGGGGGTTAGCCTTGCGGGCCCCATGACTATCTTCTCCATTTTGCCCTATTTTCTACATCTCCCCTTGTTAACCCCCTTGCCCACATATCTTCTTCCACCACCTTTAGCCAAGTCTTTCTCGGTCTTCCCCGTCCTCTACTTCCTTCTACATTCATTTCCATCATTCTTCTCAACCAGTTACTTTCATCCTTCCTCAACACATGACCAAACCATCTCAACCTGTTTCTCTTCACAGCATCCATCACAGGCTCTATTCCCATCATCTTTCGCAATTCATCATTTGTCTTCCTCTCTCAACGATGTTCCCCACATCCACCGAACCATTCGCATTTCCACCCTTTCCAGCCTTCGTTGCTGCTCTACGTTCATTACCCATGTCTCGCTCCCATAAATCATAACACTTCTCACACATGCAGCATACACCTTTCCCTTCAGCTTCAACGACACTCCCCTCCTCGTCAGCACACCACTCAGTTCCCGAAACTTCTTCCATGCACATCTCACTCCAGCAACCGTTGCCGAGTCTGATCCACCTTCTCCATTCAGCATGTCTCCTAGGTAGCAATGTTTTCACACCTTCCAGTTTCATGCCATCTCCAAGATCCAACTCAACATTTCCTCCATCTGCAGCTCCCTCTGTGCACACCTTACACTTGAATGTAGCTGCCACACTGGTTAATGACCCTCGCAGACCACTATATTTTTGATGAACCCACTCAGCGCACATTGTACATTGACTGGAGTTCACTCCGACACCCATCCTGCACACAGCACACGGCCACTTCCCAGTTATTTCCACCTCACCACATGCTTTACCGCTTGCCATCACCTTCGTCTTTCCGATATTCACCTTCAGACCTTTCGCTTCCATACATTCCTTCCACTTGTTCATCTCCTTCAGTCCATCCATACTCTCCACAATCAACACCAGATCATCTGCATAAAACAACTCCCATGGTAAACCCTCCTTTGTGTTCCGAGCCAGCACCTCCATCACAGCTCCAAATAGTAGGGGACTTGGTACCGACCCCTGATGCACTCCCACCTTCACCTCAAACTCACCACTGTTGCTGTGCTTCGTCCTTGCAGCTGTGCGCATGCTCTCGTACATTGCCATCACTACTCTGATGAACCATTCCTCCACTCCTAACTTCCTCAATGCCCATGTCACTACTTCGTGTGGAACCCTATCGAATGCTTTCCCCAGATCAACAAACCCAAGAAACAACTTCTTCCTCTTCTCCATGTACTGCTCCTGATTCCTTTGTTCGTCGTCGTCCCCGTCACCAAACCTGTGTCCCTTATGGCAATGCATACCCATATAAACACTTAGATAGGTCCTTCATGCACACATTAATTAAATCCCCCCCCTTACCACAACGACTTTGGAAAACAGGCAGGAAGCCAGATCGGGACACCTCCGGCAGGCCTAGCAACATCGCGTGGGACGAGCTGTGACCACGCCACAGGGAACGTGTGATTGGTTGACGCGGAAGGCGCGAACCTTCAGCCAATCAGCGCGGCTGGCGTGAAGACTCAATGGAGGAAGAGGTGGTTCATTGGAGGGAATGCGCTGGAAGGTTCGGTGAACGGCGGGAAGCTGGAAGGGACTGGTTGGTGGCGCGCCAAGGCTGACGTCACCGCCGAAGGTTATATAAAGGCGTGCTGCACGACATTTTCAGCAGCTCTCTCCTGGCTTCCTCGCGCTCGTGGTTTCCTCGCGCTCCTGGCTTCCTCTCTGGCTTCCTCTCTAGGCGCTGTTCTCCCTGTCTCACCTCTCTCTCTTCGCGGTGGACCTCGTGTGGGGATCGCTGGCCCTGCGTGGATGTGTGGTGCTTTTGGGTGCTTTTGGCTCTGCGTGGTGCTCGGTGCTTCTGGACCTTGGGTTGGTGCTGAACAGGAGCGAAGGACCTTGTGGTGAGCAGCGGAGCGAGTCGCTTCGGGGCGTTGGCTCGGGCCTGGCGGAGCGCGTGGGCGAAGTCGATGAAGGGTTTCTTTGCGCCGGAGCTTGGAGCCGCGTGTGGGCAAGACAACGACCAGATAAGGACGCACCACATCACCATTACACGACGATTTCTTTTATTTATTGATGACCTGTGTGGCTTATTCGAAGTGAGGTGTGTGGGATCCCAAATTAGGAGCATTATTTTATTACCGCCACGTTCCTTGTTCTCGGGTTCCGGAATAAACGTGGTTCTTTTTGTACATTTTACCCTGCATTTTCGTTCGAGTTCATTCCCTCAATAGGGAAGCGCTCCCGCCTCTTCCTCTTCCCTTCTTCTTCCCACAGTTGATAGCAAAATCCGGTTTGGTCGTCGCCTCCGTTAAAGCCGTTCTGGTGTTCCGCGGTCCCTGGTATTAACCTTGAGGGATTTGCATGACATTATTTAATAATAAATATAGAAGAGCCAGACATCTTCAGCTCTCTAGCCAAATTCCTAACGTACAGGGGGCACCGTATCAGTGGCATAGTCATGCTGCTGATAATGAATGCTACCTTTGGGAAAAACTTGCAATTGATTATTGGCCCAACATGCTAGGAGTGGAGGAATGGTTGATCAGAGTCGTGATGGCAAAGTACGAAAGAGCACGCACAGTTGTAAGGACGAAGGACGGGGAACAGTGGTGAGTTTGAGGTGAAGGTGGGAGTGCATCAGGGGTCAGTACGAAGTTCACTACTATGTGTAGCTCTGATGGAGGTGCTGGCTCGGAATGTAAAGGAGGGTTTACCGTGGGAGTTGTTGTATGCAGATGATCTGGTGTTGATTGGGGAGAGTATGGATGGACTGAAGGAGAAGATGAACAAGTGAAAGGTCTGAAGGAGACAAAAGGTCTGAAGGTGAATATCGGAAAAACGAAGGTGATGGCAAGTGGCAAAGCATGTGGTGAGGTGGAAAGAACTGGGAAGTGGCCGTGTGCTGTGTGCAGGAAGGGTGTCGGCGTGAACTCCATTCTATGTACAATGTGCGCTGAGTGGGTCATCAAAAATGTAGTGGTCTGCAAGGGTCATTAACCAGTGTGGCAGCTACATTCAAGTGTAAGGTGTGCACAGAGGGAGCTGCAAATGGAGGAAATGTTGAGTTGGATCTTGGAGACGGCATAAAGCTGGAAGGTGTGAAAACGTTTTGCTACCGAGGAGACATGCTGAATGGAGAAGGTGGATCAGACTCTGCAACGGTTGCCAGAGTGAGATGTGCATGGAAGAAGTTTCGGGACCTGAGTGGCGTGATGACGAGGAGGGGAGTGTCGTTGAAGCTGAAGTGAAAGGTGTATGCTGCATGTGTGAGAAGTGTTATGATTTATGGGAGCGAGACATGGGTAATGAACGTAGAGCAGCAACGAATGCTGGAAAGGGTGGAAATGCGAATGGTTCGGTGGATGTGTGGAGTATCGTTGAGAGAGAGGAAGACAAATGATGAATTGCGAAAGATTATGGGAATAGAGCCTGTGATGGATGCTGTGAAGAGAAACAGGTTGAGATGGTTTGGTCATGTGTTGAGGAAGGATGAAAGCAACTGGTTGAGAAGAATGATCGAAATGAATGTAGAAGGAAGTAGAGGATGGGGAAGACCGAGAAAGACTTGGCTGAAGGTGTTGGAAGAAGAAATGCGGGCAAGGGGGTTAACCAGGGGAGATGCAGAAAATAGGGCAAAATGGAGAAGACTGCCATGGGGCCTGCAAGGCTTACCCCCGCTCTAGCAGGGAAAATGGCTTTAAAATGCCTGTTGTTGTTGTTGTTGTTGTTGTTGTTGTTGTTGTTGTTGTTGTTGTTGTATGCACACGGTTTGAAAGATTGAGTGATAATTGTTATCCCTTCAAGTTTTTGCAGAGCTGAGCATTAAACTTAGAAAATTGTTGTCGCTTAAATGTTTTTTACAAATGTGGAGCAGCTTCTTTGTTAATTTTTTTTTCCCTTTCTTCGCTGTCTGACCCCAGTTGTTCAAGCCAGCCGGGAGCAGAATGGGAGCATTGCAACAGTTACAATTGATCAACGTAAGGTTTTCTCAATTAAAGAAGCAATCACCTTTTCTCTACCACTGCTCTTTCTTGAAAATGATGTTTCAAAAAATAACTGATGCCATTTTCTGTTTTCCTGGTTTTATTTTCGATTTTTTTTTTTAATCCTCATTTTGCTATCAAAATGTCCTCCATCACTACCGTAGCATTTGAAATAGTGCCTGCACTGTCTCCAGTCACTCCTAAGGTTGTGCCCAGCCGTGGCAAGCCTCGACTGTCTCGCTCTCTTGATGATCGTTGCTCTCCAGGAAACCGCACAGGTGAGGGGTGTGTGGAGGATTAAGTATGACAATGTTTGGTTTTACTGTTACGGGGCTACATATTAACTTGGACAGAAAACGTGGAAAAAGTCAGTTATCATTATATACACTATATGACTAAAAGTATGCGGACACCCCTTCTAATTAGTGGATTCGGCTGATTCAGCCACACCCATTGCTGACAGGTATATATAATTAAACACACAGCCATGCAATCTCCATTGACAAATATTGGCAGTAGAATGGGCCGTACTGAAGAGCTCGGTGACTTTCAACGTGGCACCGTCATAGGATGCCACTTTTCCAACAAGTCAGTTCGTCAAATTTCTGCCCTGATAGAGCTGCCCTGGTCAACTGCAAGTGCTGTTATTGTGAAGTGGAAACGTCTAGGAGCAACAACAGCTCAGCCACGAAGTGGTAGGCCACACAAGCTCACAGAATGGGACCGCCGAGTGCTGAAGCGCATAGTGCATAAAAATTGAAGACCATAGAATTATAACCAGGCTAAGTCACATTTTAGTCATTTCGAGAAAAACGTGAAAAATATTGTGAAAAACGGGGAAAAAAAAAAAAAGTGACAGCCTGGTTATAATGCTATGGTCTTCAATTGTTTGTCCTCGGTTGCAACGCTTACTACCGAATTCCAAACTGCCTCTGGAAGCAATATAAGCACAACAACTGTTTGTCGGGAGCTTCGTGAAATGGGTTTCCATGGCCGAGCAGCCGCACTTGTGTGCCGAAGATCACCATGCGCAATGCCAAGCGTCGGCTGGAGTGGTGTAAATCTCGCCGCCATTGGATTCTGGAGCAGTGGAAACACGATCTCTGGAGTTATGAACCACGCTTCACCATCTGGCAGTCTGACGGACGAATCTGGGTTTGGCGGATGCCAGGAGAGCGCTTCCTGCCCGAATGTATAGTGCCAACTGTAAAGTTTTGTGGAGGAGGAATAATGGTCTGGGGCTGTTTTTCATGGTTCGGGCTGAGCCCCTTAGTTCCAGTGAAGGGAAATCTTAACACTACAGCATACAATGACATTCTGGACAGTTGTATGCTTCCAACTTTGTGGCAACAGTTTGGGGAAGACCCTTTCCTGTTTCAGCATGACAGTGCCCCTTGCGCAAATCGAGATCCATACAGAAATGGTTTGTCGAGATCGGTGTGGAATAACTTGACTGGCCTGCACAGAGCCCTGACCTCATCCCCATCGAACACCTTTGGGATGAATTGGAATGCCAACTTGCGAGCCAGGCCAAATCGCCCAACATCAGTGCCCGACCTCACAAATGTTCTTGTGGCTGAATAGAAGCAAATCCCCACAGCAATGTTCCAACATCTAGTGGAAAGCCTTCCCAGAAGAGTGGAGGCTGATATCGCAGCAATGGGGGGACCAACTCCATATTATTGCCCATGATTTTGGAATGATATATTTGATGTTCGGGTGTCCACATACTTTTGGTCATGTAGTGTACTTACTTCTGTCTCCGAAGGTTTTCACCCCTGCCTGTTTTTCTTTCTGTGAACAGGATGTCTCAAAAAGTTGTGGAAGGACTCGACGAAACTTGGTGGACAGGTTGCGTGTGTGACAAGGAAGATTTGATTCAATTTTGGTGAAGATCCGAATCCGGATCAGAGAATGTTTTATGCCTCAGTTGACGAAGTCGCCGGAGGCATAATGTTTTCAGCTTGTCCGTCCGGCTGTGATAGGTATTCGTTACCGCAATCACTTGAGAATGGCTGAAGGGATCTTAGTCAAACTTGTATAATGAGGTAGTTTCAGTGATGGTATGTATAATGTGCAGGTATGTATAATTCCAGTGCAGGTATGTATAATGAGGTAAAGATGAACCGATTAGATTTTGAGGTCACAAGTTCAGAGGTCGTTAGATTAAAATCCTGTTACCGTGATAACTTGTGAACCAGTGATGGGATTCTGACCAAATTTGGTACAATTATGTAGAATGATGTAAAGATTAACTGATTATATTTTGGGGTCAAGAAGTCAAAGGTAAAAGTCCTAATAGGTCCATAACTTGAGAACGGCTGAAGTGATCTAATAAAAACTTGGTATAGATATGTATGATGATGTAAAGATTAACTGAGTAGCTTTTGGGGTCCCGAGGTCAAAGGTGAGAGGTCATGTCAGTAAAATGTGATAACTTGTGAACAGCTGAAAGGAATTAAATTAAAACTTGGTTCAGGTATGTGTAATAATGTAAACATGAAATGAGTAGATTTTGGGGTCCCGAGGACAAAGGTCAGAGGTCATGTCAGGTAAAAATGTGATAACTTGAGAACAGCTGAATGGATTTAAAGTAAACTTGGTACAAGCAAGTATTATAATGATGTAGTAATGTGGGCGGAGGCAAATTGGGTGACGTGATGTCAAAGAGTGTCATTCGAGTTAAGTTATTCTTCACCATTGAGTAATAGGGCTAAAACCGATATATAGCACGATATCTCTAAACTTATGGACAGATTTGGATGAAACTTGCTGGGCAGGTTGGGTGTGGTGTGTGGCAAGACAACAACAACATGCATTTTAAGGCCATTTTCCCTGCTAGAGCGGGGGTTAGCCTTGCGGTCCCCATGACAATCTTCTCCATTTTACCCTATTTTCTGCATCTCTCCTTGTTAACCCCCTTGCCCGCATTTCTTCTTCCACCATCTTTAGCCAAGTCTTTCTCGGTCTTCCACGTCCTCTACTTCCTTCTACATTCATTTCCATCACTCTTCTCAACCAGCCACTTTCATCCTTCCTCAACACATGACCAAACCATCTCAACCTGTTTCTCTTCACAGCATCCATCACAGGCTCTATTCCCATCATCTTTCGCAATTCATCATTTGTCTTCCTCTCTCAACGATGTTCCCCACATCCACCGAACCATTCGCATTTCCACCCTTTCCAGCCTTCGTTGCTGCTCTACGTTCATTACCCATGTCTCGCTCCCATAAATCATAACACTTCTCACACATGCAGCATACACCTTTCCCTTCAGCTTCAACGACACTCCCCTCCTCATCAGCGCGCCACTCAGTTCCTGAAACGTCTTCCATGCACATCTCACTCTTGCAACCGTTGCCGAGTCTGATCCACCTTCTCCATTCAGTATGTCTCCGAGGTAGCAAAATGTTTTCACACCTTCCAGCTTCACGCCGTCTCCAAGATCCAACTCAACATTTCCTCCATCTGCAGCTCCCTCTGTGCACACCTTACATTTGAATGCAGCTGCCACACTGGTTAATGACCCTCTCAGACCACTACATTTTTGATGAACCCACTCAGCGCACATTGTACATTGAATGGATTTCACTCCGACACCCTTCCTGCACACAGCACATGGGCACTTCCCAGTTCTTTCCACCTCACCACATGCTTTACCACTTGCCATCACCTTCGTCGTTCCTATATTCACCTTCAGACCTTTTGTCTCCATACATTCCTTCCACTTGTTCATCTTTTCCTTCAGTCCATCCATACTTTCCGCAATCAACACCAGATCATCTGCATACAACAACTCCCACGGTAAACCCTCCTTTACGTTCTGAGCCAGCCCCCTCCACCACTGTTCCTGTCCTTCGTCCTTACAGCTGTGCGCGCTCTTTTGTGCATTGCCATCACTACTCTGATCATCCATTCCTCCACTCCTAACTTCCTCAATGCCCATGTCAATACTTCGCGTGGAACCCTATCGAATGCTTTCTCCAGATCAACAAACCTAAGAAACAACTTCTTCCTCTACTCCATGAACTTCTCCTGCAACTGCCTCACAATAAAGAGCGCGTCTGCCGTTCCTCTTCCTGGCATAAATCCAAACTGCATTTCGTCGATCTTCACCTTCTTCCTGATCCTCCTCTCCAACACCCTTTCCAATACCTTCATTCCATACTCCAAAAACTTTATCGCTCGGTACGATCCACACTCCAGAGGGTCACCTTTCCCCTTGTATAGAGGGACGAGGGTACTCAGTTCCCAATCCCCTGGAATGCGGCCTTCTTTCACCACCAGATTACACATATGTAACAAGCGTTCTATGTAACACGTTCTAAGCGTTCATATGTAACAAGCATAACACATATGTAACAAGTAACAAGCGATTACGTGTATGTAACAAGCTGTCATTCTCTTCACACCCCAACTTCCTGCTGCCTTCAACATATCTCCCACAACTCCCGTCGGCCGCCCGCTTTTCTACCCTTCATTGCTTTTATCGCTTCCTCAACTTCCTTCTCAGTTATCTTCTCTGCCGGTCCTAAAACTGGGTTACTCTCTATGTTGCCATCCCATTCATTCTCTGTAGTCAACAGCATTTCCATCTATCTTTTCCATCTTCCTTTAATTCCATCTGGGTCCACAACGATTTGTCCCACTTCATCCTTCAAGCAACTCACCCCCATCACATCACACCTCTCTTTCGCTATCTTCTTTGCAATCCTGAATACCGCTCTCTGACCCTCTTCCGAATCCAAGCTTTCTCTGAACATTTTCCTACATGCCTCCTGTGCCCTTGCTACCTCTTTCTTTGCAGCCTTCTTGGCTGCCTTATAACTTTCATGCTCTGCTTTTTCTGCCCCCGTACCCTTCGCCTTCTGCCACTCCTTGAACTTCTTCCTCTTCTCGTCAATCCTCTTTCCAACCTCCTCATCCCACCACCATGTTTCTGAGTGCCTGGCTGGTCCTTTTGTCCATCCACATACCTCACCAACGGCTCCCAACAGACTATCTTTCATTGACATCCAACCACGTTCAAGCTCAACCACATCATCCTCTACCCTACTCAGCCTCTCTTTTAATGCCTCCCTTACTGTCACCTCTTTCAACCTCCACACCTTCATTCTCGGTTGGTACTTCACCCGCCGAGCTCTCCTCGCACCTTTCACCCTTATGTCGCAGACAACCAAGTGGTGCTGTGAAACAGCCTCCTCCCCCGGGAGCACCTTTGTGTCCCGGAGGTGCCCCCTATCTCGCCTACGCACCATCAGATAGTCAATGGTTGTCGTCGACCCACTTGACGTGTATGTAACAAGCTTATCCTCTTTCTGGAACTGAGTATTACAAATCAACAAATCAGCTCCATCAGCAAACTCCAAAATCCTTTCACCTTCTCCATTTCTCACACCATATCCGTAACCCCCATGAACTCCCTCAAAACCGTCCATACTCCTTCCCACATGTCCATTTAGGTCTCCTCATCCCACCACCCACCACTCATTATATGGAATCGCCTGGATGCAGCCGGGAGCAACCAATATATATATATATATAAATATATATATATATATATATATATATATATATATATATATATATATATATATATATATATATATATATATATATATATATATATATATATATATATATATATATATATATATATATATATATATATATAGTGGAACCTTGACTTACGAGTGCCCCAACTTACGAGTTTTTCGAGATACGAGCCGTCGCTCGGGCGGTTTATTGCTTTGAGATGCGAGCCGAGATTTGAGTTACGAGCTTTCGCCACCCGGTCACGTGGTTATCTTTCCGTGAAAGTACAGTATCTGTCGTATATCGCTGCATTTTTGTTTTCGCATGTTTCTTTATTTTGAGTTTACGCCGCCAGGTGGGTTCTGGTCCCGTGGTTATCTTGCCGTGCACGTACAGTATCTCTGTCGTATAGCGCTGCATTTTTGTTTTCGCATGTTTCTTTATTTTGAGTTTACGCCGCCAGGTGGGTTCCGGTCACGTGGTTATCTTGACGTGCACGTACAGTATCTCTGTCGTATAGCGCTGCATTTTTGTTTTCGCATGTTTCTTTATTTTGAGTTTACGCCGCCAGGTGGGTTCCGGTAACGTGGTTATCTTGACGTGCACGTACAGTATCTCTGTCGTATAGCGCTGCATTTTTGTTTTCGCATGTTTCTTTATTTTGAGTTTACGCCGCCAGGTGGGTTCTGGTCACGTGGTTATCTTGCCGTGCAAGTACAGTATCTCTGACGTCAACTTGTTCAGAGTGCCGGCGATAGCTCGCCTTCTCTTTGTGGAAAACACGGTACTGAGAAGAAGAAGAGGATGATGTGCTTGGATATAAAACACGCAATCGTCGAAAAACATGAGCGAGGTGTCGAGGAGGACGTATATAACGGCAGAGGAGAAGAGCATGCCAGGCCACAACTTGTGGATATAAAACACGCAATCGTCGTGTTTTATATAAAACTTGTGCTTGGATATAAAACACGCAATCGTCGAAAAACATGAGCGAGGTGCCGAGGAGGACGTATATAACGGCAGAGGAGAAGAGCATGCCAGGCCACAACTTGTTCAGAGTGCCGGCGATAGCTCGCCTTCTCTTTGTGGAAAACACGGTACTGAGAAGAAGAAGAGGATGATGTGCTTGGATATAAAACACGCAATTGTCGAAAAACATGAGCGAGGTGTCGAGGAGGACGTATATAACGGCAGAGGAGAAGAGCATGCCAGGCCACAACTTGTGGATATAAAACACGCAATCGTCGTGTTTTATATAAAACTTGTGCTTGGATATAAAACACGCAATCGTCGAAAAACATGAGCGAGGTGCCGAGGAGGACGTATATAACGGCAGAGGAGAAGAGCATGCCAGGCCACAACTTGTTCAGAGTGCCGGCGATAGCTCGCCTTCTCTTTGTGGAAAACACGGTGAGATCCTTAACATCCAACAACTAATGGGACGCAAACGGGGCGCCCAGTTTAGCGGTACACACATTGATGAATCACCCTGCCTGTGATTCACCCATGACAGGTTATAGCTGGGTCGGGATTCAAACCCAGGCTGGACAGTTTAGACTTTAGAGTCAAGTGTGCGTACCTCCAGTCCAGGCCATCCTGCCAACTTGTATGCTGCATACAGGTGAAATATAAAGCGCGAGATATTTTTATATATACTGTATATTTTAAAAAAAATTGGTGTGGTTTTTGGCGGGCTGGAACGGATTAATAGCATTTCAATGCATTTCAATGGGGAAATTTGATTTGAGATACGAGCAATTTGAGTTACGAGCTCGGTCACAGAACGAATTAAACTCGTAAGTCAAGGTTCCACTGTATATATATATATATATATATATATATATATATATATATATATATATATATATATATATATATATATATATATATATATATATATATATATATATATATATAAAAATATATATATATATATATATACATACATCAGTCACTATGCGACCTTCATATCATCAGTGGAGAACCTCGCTATATATATATAGCGAGGAAGCAATGAGGTTGGAGAACCAGATTACAGATACCATATATATTGTTACAGATACGACTTTGATGGTATGGTGGGCCGAGCGGGATGGCCGCCGTATCCGTACAAGTTACCCGATTGTGCCCGAATGTTAACTAATCGCGCTACGCTGGCTCAATAGGAAAGAGAAGACACCCGGCTGGGTTACAATCACACAATACGACACCAGGGGTTCAGTTCTCAAGACCTCCGGAGGAGGTTATATTAAGGCGGAAAAGGTTAGATTACAGGGACAAGAGGGAAACATAGGAAGGTGGGCACTTAGACACAACCTTATATTATTCCCGACAGACCACAGAGAAACAGGACAAAAACTGACTCACACGGGGATTGATGACAAGGAAAGCGGGTATTTGATGGCCAGCACAAGGTGCACCTTGTGCTCAGGGACAGAATCACGTACGGTGGTGTCCAGCAGATGCGGGGAGGTCGCTCAGCGCTCGTGGGTCGCGACTTTGGTGGAGATGCCGGGGAGGTCGCTCAGCGCTCTGGAGGGTGGCGTCTTGTCCTTCCAAGCTCGGGGCGCATCTCACGTCACGTCCGGCGCGGGGCCGCGTATATCCGGCGGGGAGTCACGCCCTCGCTCGTTAGCTCCGCCCCATATGGCATCGGCCCATGGCTTCTCATTGGGTGCGGGGGTTACCGGCTCCGCCCTTGACGAGGGGCCGACAGGGAGCCCCCTTCTGGGTAACCCCGTCGAGCACATGTTCAATGGCGGCCAACCGAGCCGGAGTGAGGACGCAAAGCCGCTGTTGTTGTGGTTGTTGTTGGAGCTTGAGATGATGGGAAGAGATGCGGGGAGGTATGGGAAGGTCCTAAACTCCTACTGGTGCCATATCATCACATTCTGGTGCAACGAAGAGTCATAATTAATGGAAACAAGTCCTTAACTGACATAGATTAAGAATAACTAGCAAGATGTCCTATAATTGTCTACGTGTGGTGCGGGGGACCTGGGCACGACATTTAATGGGGGGATGAAGGGGAAGATCGGCTCTAATGGGTGTTGTTTACAGACAATGGGACTAGGGAATGGGGTAAGGGGAGAGTTGGGGAGTATCGGAGAAGATAGGGGAATATTTACAAGCGGATATGGAGGTCAAATTCCATATTCGCAACATTGCACCCTTCTCTACCCTCGGGGCGTCCCGACCCGATAAATTTTTACCTACTTTAGTGTGGCACGCAATGTAGTTCCCTCTACTATTAACTCTACCCTGAGTGCGACAGTTTTATAGATATTCACAAATGAGTAAATATGTCCCCCTGCGACGTTGCACCCTTCTCCTCTCAGAAACACACCCACAGGATAACCGAATCCGGAAAGAATCCTCAAACTAAACATACAGCCGGTAGGGAGCATTATTTACAAGACTACGCTGATATTTACACTACGATCCAGGACCTGTCTTTGGAGGAACACATGCAGATGTTATGCATAGAGAGAGCGCGCTTGCCAACATCGATACACCAACCCACGAGTGCTCTGTGGCCGACGGCCTTTAATAACGTGCAGAGCACCCTTTCCGAGCAGCAACAGCACCACCCCACCACCAATCGGTGCAGTCACCATTGTTCAATGAAATAAAAATAACTTCAACAACCCCTAACCCTGCAGGTGTCTCTTGCTCTTCTTGTGGTGCACTTGGTGGTGTTAACTATAAGTGGTTCACCTGTATGGCATAGGTGCCACGTTGACCCATAGGTCCATCCCCGGGTGGTGCTTGGCCGCAAACAAACTGCGGTCCATTGTGGGTGGCCACAAACATTGCGGTCCATATGGTGTACCGATCCAGGCAGCGAACAGCGAAAGTGCAGGCCCACAACTGCGCAGCCAGCACCTCTCTCTCCTCTCTCTCTACCCCAAAGCCAGATCCTCGGAGGTGGGAGACAAAAGAAGCAACAAGTGAGTAAGGTGGTAAGGGCGCAAAAGTGCACGCAATATAAGGTAATGCACACTGGGGGCACATGGGAACCAGGTGAGACAGGTACGTTCCTATCGTACGCCCCCCCCCCACCAGGTAACCTACATGGCCCCTCCCTTACCCCTTACTGTATCCACAAAACACAACACTACCCATAAACATCTACTTTACAAATCAACAAACATCCCTACTGTCTTCCCCGTTCCTCCCATAAACCAAATTCGTCTTCTCTCCCTCCTAACCAATCAAATTTGCCATTTTCAACTCTCATCAAAATTTGCCATCTCCAACTCAACATCATAATTTGCCATTACCAATTCATCATCAGTCCCTCCTAGGGAGGGAGAGATGGAATCACCCCAATGTCTCATCCACGTCGTGATGCGTCTCACAAATCCACACAGCGATTCATCTCCTGCAACAAAACAAAGAAAACACAGGTGTGGAGTCATCATCATCACCACAGGTAAGTGGCTGCGTATGGTGCGACAGGTTCATCAATCCTAACTATCTCCTAAATGACTTTAACAACTTTACACTACCCGGGGTCCTCCTCCGGCCAAACCATTGGCCCTCTTACACTATGGGTTCTAAAAACCAATTCCCATTGGCCAAACTGTGGTGCTCTTCAATTTGGGGTCTCACTCCCCCGATTCATCTCCCGGTGCCCTCGCACAATTTCTGGGCTGCGGCGTGTACCTCTCCCAGTGGGTCTACCCACCTGCACACCTCCACCACTGCAGTTGCCTCCGAGCTTACCTGCTCCTTACCCTAACCTAACTACCAGGGGAAGGCCCTCTGGCTCTCTCCCCACTCCGTGCCCTCTCTGGCACTGGGCTGCCCGATCCACACCCGGGATCCTCAGGCACCCACTCACAACTACCGGCTCCCAGAGCCCACCTGCGGCCTCACTTGGCCGACATCCTCACAGTGGTGGAGTGCTCAACCAACTACACACACTAACAGGCTACACGCCCAGCCATTTCCACAACACTAATGCACCCATTCACAACACCATTCTGCAACCGCACCACAAATGCCAATATCCATCCACAATTTACCTGCACCCTCTACCTAACACTTACACTACCCGCCCCGGGTGCTCGTGAAAGGGGTCCACTCTTCCCCCATCCACACCTTCGCACCATGCACACCACTCCGTACCACTCACTCCAACTCTCTCCACACACCTGTACCTGCACACCTGTGCTCTCACACCTGGTGCCACCTGCACCCTTCTCTCCCCAAGCGCATTCGCGCTGATCCACACACTCACTACTCATACACTGCTCCACACACCTGTCCAATTGCACACCTGTGCAATCACACCTGTTCAATTCTCACAAACACGGCATCATCTCAGCTAACTACTCCCTTCTGAAACTTGCGCTTCCCGGTCGTCCCTTTAAACTATTACGCTCCCTCGTCATTATCATCCACACTAATCTACCTGCGTCCCCACTACAGGTATCAGTCACTAACTAAACTTAACGTTACCTACTGTCATCTTCGCTAGATCCCTATCAATATCCTAACCCACCCGGGCTAGTTTTCACTGCCATACACCCCATAAACTATTGCTCCTTTGCCCCCCATGGGAAGGGTGGCAGGGATGCCACCCTTACCCACCGGGCCTATCGCTCCTCAATCCCCCAGTCCTCTGGCACTAATAAGCCCCCCTTATTCAGAGGTACTGGGTCCCGCCTCGGCATCTAAAGCCGAGGCAATCCACGGGGGCGCCTGCTCGCCGGTGTAAGGTCTTATCCGGTCGGCGTGGACGATCCGAGGGAGGGCTCGTGGTCCCATTTTGATCTTAATGACCACGTCACAGATTTGCGACAGGACGACTCCTGGGCCTTGCCAGGGGGAGGTGAGCTTTGGGCACCTTCCCTTCCGCCTCCGGGGATTAAAGAACCAAATCTTCATCCCCGGAGCGTATTGACTCCCCTGGCTCCGGTCGTCGTACCTGCGCTTCATCTTTTCCCCCGCCAGATGGAGTTGGCGGCGGGCGAAGGCATGGACTAGCTCCATGCCTTCCTCTAGGTGACGTGCGTACCCCTCCCTCGGCGGGTTAACCACTGTGTCTGGCACGGGACCGCATAGCAAGTCGGCGGGAGCCCGTAACTCCCGCCCATACATAAGCAACGCTGGACTGCATGCGGTGGCCCCGTGCTGGCTGGTCCGGTAGGCCATAAGCAAATAAGGGAGATGTTCGTCCCAGTCATCCTGACGGGTGGTGGTGAACAGTGCCAGTTGTTGGATTAAAGTTCGGTTGAATCTTTCCACCATCCCGTCAGATTGAGGTCTTAAAGGCGTTGTCCTGGTTTTTCGAATTGACAGGAGACTGCACACATCTTTTAGTAATTTGCTCTCAAAATTTCGTCCCTGGTCGGTGTGCAACTCCTGTGGAATCCCATGCCGGCACACAAATCCTTCCACGAAGGCCTGCGCTACCACCCCTGCTTCTTGGTTGGGGAGGGCGTAGGCCTCCGGCCACTTGGTGAAGTAGTCCATCACAACGAGGATATACTTATTACCTTGGCGGGTGCGGGGCAGCGGTCCTAGAATATCCATAGCCACCCGCTCAAGGGGGGCCCCCACCTGATGTAATTGAAGGGGGGCCCTCATCCTCCGTGCTGGTCCCTTTTTGGCAGAACAGGCGTCGCATCTCCGACACCAGTCCTGTATGTCGCGCCCCATATTCACCCAATAGAACCTCCGGCGGACCCGAGATATTGTCTTTGTCCTGCCCAAATGGCCGCCGGAGCGGGTACCATGCACCTGTTGCAATATGACGTTCTTGAATTTGTCAGGGACTATCACCAGCCAGGAAGTTCGATCAGAGGGAACCTCCACCCACTTGCGATACAAGATGTTGCCTTTCAATTCCAGGGTCTGCCACTGAGCCCAATATGCCTTTGTTTGTGCCCCGAGGGGGGTGACCTCTTCCCCCTTTGGTCTTTGCCCCAATTTGACCCATTGGAACACCGGCCCCAGAACAGGATCCTCCTGCTGGGCCGTGCTCCAAGCCAACTCTCCAAATTCCTCGTCCGCGGTTAGTGGCAAAATTGGCCCTCTCACCCGGGTTGCCCGGACGACGAGAATCGGGGCGGAATCGCCCAATTGCTCCCTCTCCTCGTGTCTCGCACAAAATTTACAGTTTTCCCCCAGACAAGGACGCCGAGAGAGTGCGTCCGCATTACCATGGGCCTTCCCGGCCCTATGGGCCACATCAAAATCGTACTGCTGCAACTTTTCCAACCACCTTGCAATTTGGCCCTCCGGTTCCTTGAACCGAAGGAGCCATTGCAAGGAGGAATGGTCAGTTCTAACCAAAAATTTCCGCCCGTACAAGTACGGGTGGAAATGGTTCATGGCAGCCAGCATAGCCAATAACTCTTTGCGAGTGACGCAATAATTTCTCTCGGGCCTACTTAAGGCCCGACTATAATAACCAATCACTCTCTCCACGCCCTCCTGTGTCTGAGACAAAACTGCGCCCAATCCTTCCTGGCTCGCATCCGTGTCCAGGGTAAATGTCCCGTCACTAGTGGGGTAAGCTAGAAGGGGTGCGGATGTTAGACACCCCTTCAATTTTTGGAAGGCCTCGTGGCACTCCCGTGTCCAATTAAATCGCGTCCCCTTCTCCGTAAGCCGGTGGAGGGGACGGGCCAACTCCGCAAATTTCGCCACAAAGCGCCGGTAGTAGGAGCAGAGTCCCAAAAATCCCCGCACCTCTTTGATGGTACGTGGTGCGGGCCACTCCTCTACCGCTTTAATTTTGTCTGGGTCTGTTTTTACCCCCTCGCGGCCAATCACGTGACCTAGATAGGCCACCTCTCTTGCAAACAAAGTGCACTTACTCGGGTTCAGCTTCAACCCTGCCTGTCTGAGGCACCCGAACACCTGGTCCAAATTAGCTAGTGCCTGGGGGAACGTTTGGGCATGTACCAGGACGTCATCCAGGTACACCCATTCCACTCACCGCCTTGGTCACACACCTGACCACCGAACACTTTGGCACACATTCGTTGCTCACACACCTCACCAATACACCGCTTCGCACCCCCTCCTCGGTCACCTCCTCTGTGACAATCACAGGTGTGCCCTCATTCGCACACCCAACCACGTGCCTCACCACCAACTCCAGCGTGCATTCCCACTCACGCTCTACCATTCCAGGTGTGCATCCTTCCATCCCAGGTGTACATCCTCGCTCACCTGTCACAACTAACTCACGCTCCATGTCACTCTCACTACTTTCACCTCCATTCCTGACAGCGCACTCACCCTTACTCTTGACAGCGCACTCTTTCCTCGTGCACCTGTCCGTCACACACCTTTCTCGCGCACACTCTCCCGTTACACCCTCTGTAACACTCACCACAGGTGTGCATTCTTCCTTGCCTTTGACAGCGCACTCTTTCCTCATGCACCTGTCCGTTACACACCTCTCTCGCGCACACCCTTGCGCACACTCTCCCGTCACACCCTCTGTAACACTCACCACAGGTGTGCATTCTTCCTTGCCTTTGACAGCGCACTCTTTCCTCATGCACCTGTCCGTTACACACCTCTCTCGCGCACACCCTTGCGCACACTCTCCCGTCACACCCTCTGTAACACTTACCACACCGCGCTTCCATGTGCTCCCTCGCACACACGCTACGACCGACTCACTCTCGCCAGCACACTCACTCCTTGGCACACACTTTTTCCTCACACACCCCAGAGTCGGACTTTCTCGCACACCTCCTCTTTCGCACACCAGACCTGTCACACACCTCACCAACGGCCTTTCACGAACACCCGGGTCCATCTCGACCCCCAAGCTTATTAAATCCCCTGGCGCATCATACGCACGACCATATTGGTCACCACTTACACCGGGTCCTCTTCCTCTTCGCTTCTCCTCCATCACCTGCGAATCCCTCATCCGGTTAATGAGCACATCATCACGATCCGAACACAGACTTTGGACCAATTCTTTTACTTCCTCCTTTATCTCTTTGTTATCCTCTCTCCGTCGCTTCTTAATTTCGCTCACCCCTCCTTCCACTTCTTCTAATTTCTGCTTCACCTCTTTTATTCCCCGGTACGTCTCCTCAAGCTCATCCTCCAAGGCTACCTTGACCGTTTCCATGTGCGTCCTCACCTGCCGGTCCTTTGTCTCCATTACCTCTATCACCTCGTCCAACCTCGTTGTCAGTCCCTCACGTACCATCTGACATTCCCTCTTCGTCGCTACCAAGTCATCTTTTAGTTCTCTCTGTGTCGCTTTTAAACCTCCTAATACCGCAGTGTTCCTTTGAACCTGCTCCACTAACTCCGTCTGTCCCACCGTCAGCTGCTCCACCTCCTGCGTCAGGTCCTCTATGCCCCCTTGTAACTTTACAGTCCCCTTTCTCACCTCCTTTTCCATGTGCTCCTCACAGTGCCTCACCTCCTCGCGCACTCCTCCGACCTCCTCACTCACTCCTCTTCTGATCTGCTCTCCCATCACTTGCATCTCCTGCCCAGATGCCACCCTCATCTGCTCCATTTCCTCCCTGTGAGCATCCAGTTTGGTTTCTACCCCCATTCTGACCCCCTCTATCTGCTGCTCCATTTGTTTAACTTCCCTTTCCGCTTGGTCCCTCATGTCCCTCAATTTGCCTTCCATCCTGTTTTCTAACCCCTCTAACCCATTTTTCACTCCCTCTATTTGATTCTCCTGGGCAGCCATTCTATTTTCTACCCCCTCTAACCCATGTCTCACCTCTTTTATCCCATTGTCTAACCCCTCAAAATTTTTGTCTAACTTCTCAAAATTATTGTCTAACTTCTCAAATTTCATGTCTAATCCCTTAAAATTTTTGTCTACCTTCTCACCAGTACCCCTCGCTTCGTCCCTCATTACCCCCAATTGCTCACTCCGAGCCCTCGCTTCGTCCCTCATTACCCCCATTTGGCCCTCTATTCGTTCCATAAGGGCCCTCATTTGCAACATAAAAAGGTTCGGATCCACCAGGGGCGCTGCCACGGTCACGGGCGCGGTGACCAGCGAGGCGCCATTTTGCGCGTCTGCTACCCTCGCTGCTTCGCTCTCCTCACGTCCCTCAATTTGGTCCTGGACCGACCCTGCCTCACTCTCCCCTACCGGACCCCAGCTGTCTTGATCCGCCATAGCGCGACTTTCAAAATTCGGGTTTTTATTATTTTTTTTTTTTGTAAAACACAATCAAATTTCGCTGTTATAATTTCGAGCGCGTAAACGCGCTCCGGGTCCAATCTCACTCCTCGACACCAATTGTTACAGATACGACTTTGATGGTATGGTGGGCCGAGCGGGATGGCCGCCGTATCCGTACAAGTTACCCGATTGTGCCCGAATGTTAACTAATCGCGCTACGCTGGCTCAATAGGAAAGAGAAGACACCCGGCTGGGTTACAATCACACAATACGACACCAGGGGTTCAGTTCTCAAGACCTCCGGAGGAGGTTATATTAAGGCGGAAAAGGTTAGATTACAGGGACAAGAGGGAAACATAGGAAGGTGGGCACTTAGACACAACCTTATATTATTCCCGACAGACCACAGAGAAACAGGACAAAAACTGACTCACACGGGGATTGATGACAAGGAAAGCGGGTATTTGATGGCCAGCACAAGGTGCACCTTGTGCTCAGGGACAGAATCACGTACGGTGGTGTCCAGCAGATGCGGGGAGGTCGCTCAGCGCTCGTGGGTCGCGACTTTGGTGGAGATGCCGGGGAGGTCGCTCAGCGCTCTGGAGGGTGGCGTCTTGTCCTTCCAAGCTCGGGGCGCATCTCACGTCACGTCCGGCGCGGGGCCGCGTATATCCGGCGGGGAGTCACGCCCTCGCTCGTTAGCTCCGCCCCATATGGCATCGGCCCATGGCTTCTCATTGGGTGCGGGGGTTACCGGCTCCGCCCTTGACGAGGGGCCGACAGGGAGCCCCCTTCTGGGTAACCCCGTCGAGCACATGTTCAATGGCGGCCAACCGAGCCGGAGTGAGGACGCAAAGCCGCTGTTGTTGTGGTTGTTGTTGGAGCTTGAGATGATGGGAAGAGATGCGGGGAGGTATGGGAAGGTCCTAAACTCCTACTGGTGCCATATCATCACATTCTGGTGCAACGAAGAGTCATAATTAATGGAAACAAGTCCTTAACTGACATAGATTAAGAATAACTAGCAAGATGTCCTATAATTGTCTACGTGTGGTGCGGGGGACCTGGGCACGACATTTAATGGGGGGATGAAGGGGAAGATCGGCTCTAATGGGTGTTGTTTACAGACAATGGGACTAGGGAATGGGGTAAGGGGAGAGTTGGGGAGTATCGGAGAAGATAGGGGAATATTTACAAGCGGATATGGAGGTCAAATTCCATATTCGCAACAATATATATTATGTATATATATATATATATATATATATATATATATGTATATATATATATATATATATATATTTATTTATTTATATTTGGATATATATTTGGATTGGTTGCTCCCGGCTGCATCCAGGCGATTCCATATAATGAGTGGATACCAGAGATAATGTGCCATGTGGCAGATGGTACTTATCGCTCCCATTAAGGAACATCATAGCTGGATGGGATACCTTAATGGCGGTTCATCACTGATGGTATGAAATCGTATAGTAACTGATATATATATTGTTACGGTTCTCCACCGCCCTTCTTCCCCTTACCAAGGGGGGATTAATCCCCTTGTTCTTTCTGGGCTTGACGGAACCGAGTCTTGAAACGTCCCTTCCGGGCAAATGCAAAGTAGGGTTTCGGGACCAACTCTCGCTCGTACCTAATTCCCTGCACCGCCACGGAAGCGAGGAAGCAAGCCTCACACGAGCCACGTATGGTTTGAGTACGCCGAGCGGATTGAGTACCACGTGGTCCGTGCAGTTTAGTAGTGGAACCCGATTTGAGCGGTCCTATTCGTACCACGCTTAGCCAATGAGGAAACCACAGAAACGATCGAATGGAAAAAGGAAGAACACAGGTATAATTATTCCCACACGTATGTACAATGATCGGGGACGCAGAGACACAGGGCAGCACTTAATCAGTCTTATCTTATCCCCGGACTCGGGCCCGTCACACTCACACAGGGAATTGCAGATGGGTTGATGTTCAGCCAACGCGGTGACGTGGTCGTCCCAGCCCTGTCCAGCTCTCCACGGTCCCAGCACGTCCCGCGAAGATGGCAGCAGGCGGTGGAAGGAACCTCATAGCGCGTCTCCCGAACAAAGGCAGATGATGAGGTGGAACGGCAAATGCGGGACTCTCAGCGCGGCTGGAGATTACACAGCCCTTCTCACTCGCGCAACTTAACCCTATCGGACCCGCTGTCGACTTTAGTCGCCACGGCCATACTCAACCTTCTGGCCCATTGTCGACGAAAGTCGCCCAAACCAAAGGCCTTCTATAGAGATCGATCGCTTTTTCCATTGTGTGGCTACAGGATCGAAATGAACGGGTCTGATATGGTTAATGCACTGTATATCGATCAGCCTCCAACTCAACCGAGCGTCGCTTTATAATAGCGCGTATTCCGGTTCATGCGCATCTCTCTTTACCCGCGTATCTTTCACAGTTCTCTGACGCTCACAACTCCTCTTCCACGATTCTCTTGGTTGGTCAGTGCGCGTGAATTCTCCCTGGGCAAGTCCTCTGCTCATCAGTCTTTTCAGGCAGCAGTCCTTTGGTGCAAGTCCTCTCGGGGGCTTTGTGCAACGGGTTATATAGCTTCGCCCCCGAACCTCTGGAACTCTCTCCAACCTTCTTACCACGCCCTGTGACGCAGCGCCGCCGCCACCACCTCTGAGTCCTGATTGGCGGCTCGTGCTTACCGTCAGCGCTTCTGCCGCCCCTCCTTCGGCTCCGCCCCGACCCTCCTAGCCTGCCTCGTGTTAATTCGCCCAAAATGAACCAACGTTAGCCCAAAGGGGCATGAGGCTAGGGAAGCTGGAAAGTCGGTAGAAGTAGGGCCTATTCTCCTGACTCTACTCAACGCAGAACTAACAATGGAGAAGGACTAAGCTCACAAATACTAAGAAATAACTATACTATCGCGAGGCTACATGTTGCTTGTGTGACTAACTATGAGGGGGAAATTTAAACCTTTATTATACTCACTGTACAAACTCAAAACCGCAACAATATGTATTTAGATATCATTTGGATATATATGTAACCCAGCAGTGTCAAGTTGTTCTTTTCTGGTTATATGCCCTCTAGGCAACAACGGGCAGATTCAGCTTTGGCAGTTTTTGTTGGAGCTGCTGACTGATCGTGATGCAAGAGATGCCATTGCATGGGTTGGTGAGCGTGGAGAATTCCGCCTTAACCAACCAGAATTGGTGGCACAGCGTTGGGGTCAGCGAAAAAACAAGCCAACCATGAACTATGAGAAACTGAGTCGGGCATTGCGGTAAGTGTTGCATCCTCTACTTGTCCTCTTCTATATCTATACTACAAGGGGAAAAGCCCATCAAAATGACGGGTGCACAAAACTGAACACGACACAGAGGATTAAAATACATTCAAAGTTCTGACTTGTGTCCGGATTAATTATTTGCCATAAACAATACAGTCCAAGAAATGAGACTTTCCCTGGGGAGGATTAGATGTGAGGGGAGTCATTTGTCAACACATTTGACAAAATATTGCATATTGGAATGAGAACATTGTAACTTTTGCATGCCCCGTGCCCACCACCAACATGAAGGTAAGGCCATCTTTAATCCCACACCACCTCACCCCCAACAGAAGCGACAGGCCATCTTTAGCATATACACACACACTCACTCACACACTCACTCTCTCTCTCTCTCTCTGCTAAGATAGACCACTGCACCTTCCCCAAAAAGAGGCAGAGTCCTGCATCAAAGCGCAAAGTTACGAGGATGCTGCCTGTCTCAAAGGAAAGATCTAAGCTGGACAACGTTAAGAAAAAAAAAACTATATATATATATATATATATATATTGTTACGGATCTCGGGGGTCGGCGCTCCCCTTATCAAGGGGGGGTTAATTCCCTTGTCTTTTTAGCTGGCCGTCCCGAGTCCTGGGAATTATAACGTCCTTCCCGGCACGGCGTTAGGTAGGGTTTGCTAGGCCTAGGGGTTCTCTGCTACCTAAGTACTAACGCCCGCCGGAAACGAGGGAATAACTCCCGCTCGAACCACGGATATGATGGATAATGCCGAGCGGTTAGCAATCCGCGATCCGAGCTATTAACAAAGACTAAACCCGATTCTGAGCGGTTCCTAATCGTGCCACAGGTACTCAATTGATAGAAGGGACGGAGGCGATCGGATTAGGGAAAACCAAGAAAGAACAAGGTAATTTATTTACAAACCAAAAAGAAGAGGAAAGGAAAGAATGTACAAGAAGAAGAAGAAGAAGAAGAAGAAGCAGGACACAGGGCAGTCTTATTACAGTCTTATTCTACAACCCCAGACAAACAGACACACTCACACGGGGATTGTAGCTGGTAGGGTGGAAGGTCCAGGTAGATGGTCCAGGCGATGGTGTCCAGGCTCAGGTCCCACGGGCGAAACCCGGCAGGCAGCTCCGCGCGTAGTTGGAACGCGACCGGACCTTACATATGGCGGGGGGGGGGGGGGGGGGGGAGGCTCGTGTCCTTTGTACGTAATAAACGTATGGTCGAGTCAAACGCTCTCTCTCTCTCTCTCTCTCTAGTTCTCTATTCAGCGCCAGCGAGTGAGTCCTCCTTTGCCAATGTGCGCTCCGTATAGGCTTTCGCAATGCACTCAGCGCTCATCAAGTTCACCAAAATAAGAAGTCCGTGCAAGTCCGTTACAATCAGACGTCTCCGCGCAGTCCTGTGAAAGGGCTTTTCGTTCGCGCTTATATTACGCGAGCCAAGATCACTCCGCGCGCTCCAAAACCACGCCCGCCAGCGATCTCACCTCAGCCCTGGTTGGTTGGTGAGGGCTTCCCGGCCACGCCTTTGACGGCTGGTTGACGGGCCACACCTTGTTCTTGGCGTCCCGCCCCCTTCTTCCTCGAGCCTGACCGCATGGTTAATGGCATCGTTTGAACGAGCTTCAGCTCAATGGCAGCGAACGCTGCTAACGAAGGCACGTAATGGCGTTGCTTGGAGAGAGAGAGGTCGCAAAATGGACGAAAGGGCCTACTCCTTATTTTGATTGATGCATCGCAGATTCAACTATTGGAAACACGGCCTTAACTAAAACACATAATAATGAAATAACTGGAATTTCTAAGGTGGCCTACGTGTTGCTGTGGACTAACTAAGGGTGCTGCCTTTAACCTTTAATGTCATATTTACAAGAGTTCCATATTTACAAAAGTGTGGGTCTAAAACGGCAACACTGCACCCTCCCTTTTTCCAGGGTCATGCCGAGCCGAAATAAAAGGGCTATCTTTTAAATTAATGTGACACTTAGGTGTGGTTACCCTCTACTTTTAACCTCACCCTGAGTGCGACAGTTTTAGCACTAAATATGTCCCACCTGCTGCGTTGCATCCTCCCTAACTGACTCACGCCCACAATTAACCGAATTACGGAATTGTCTTCAAACTACACATTTAGCCGGTGGGGAGCATTATTTACATTACACTAATTATTTACACTGTCACCCAGGACCTGTCTTTTGTGGGAAAAGAGAAGATGTTTTTTTGATAAGACGAAAATGCCATTGCCATGCACTGCACCGATACACCATACCATATGTACCCATTATGCACCATAATAATAAAAATGCACCAACAAGCACCATAAAGCACCATAATGAAAATGCACACAAAAAAAAACATTTCAAAGTTATGAATGATGTCTGATGTCTTCTTCTTCTCTGCTGGGCCGATGTATCTTGCCTTGATCTTCTTGCTTGGGTTGTTATTTATTAAAAAGGGCACACACCACGTCCGCTTTTTATTATTGATATGGTCAGCAGGGCCAAATCAGGTGGTCCACCTGCATGGCATAGGTGCCACTTTAAAACCAGTGGTCCGCAAGCCAGATACCGCTGGCAACCATGGTCGGTCCCAGCAGAGATGCCAGGCCACAGAACGTGTGGTGAACTTCATCATGGAGATGCTGTCAAACCGCAGCTTCGTCCTACAGACCAGCGACGGCCAGCGCAGCAGGCTCAGAAGACTGAGGAATGGTGTCCCGCAGGGTTCTGTTCTCTCGCCGATGCTGTTTAACATCTACATCTACGACCTGCCAGATACAACATCCAGAAAGTACGGTTACGCGGACGACCTGGCCATCATGCTGCGACGACCAACATGGAAGGCGATGGAAAACGGTATCAACCAAGACATGGGCACCTTGGTCGCCTACCTCCGGAGGTGGCGTTTGCAGCTCAGCATTGGTAAGACAGTGTCAGCGGCATACCATCTTAACAACAGAGAAACAAAAAGGGAACTGGACGTGTTCGTTGACAACAAACGCCTGGAGTTCCAGCAGGCCCCAAAGTACCTCGGTGTACGCCTAGATCGGATACTGTCCTTCAAGCAACACCTAGAAGAAGTTAAGGCCAAGGTGACATCAAGGGTCTCGCTTATCCAACGTCTCGCTGGTACGACCTGGGGAGCCTCACCAAGACCCTACGAATATCCACGCAAGCCCTGGTCTTCTCTGCAGCCGAATACTGCGCCCCAACCTGGAGCAGAAGCCCACACGTGAGAAAGGTTGATGTTGCCATTAACAACGCCCTCCGCATTGTAGCTGGTTGCTTGAAGCCCACCCCGGCATTCCACCTGCCAGTCCTAGCGGGAATCGCCCCGGCCGGCCTCCGACGGGAGGCTGCTACCCTCGCCCTGGAAAGGAATGCCCAGAAACACGACTGGCACATCCTGCACAACACCACAACGATAGTGGCGCCTCCAAGCAGACTCAAGTCCCGCCATCCCTACAACAAGGCGGCACAAGAGATGCTCAGTTCTATCCCTGAGGACCTGTCGAGAAGCGCATGGCTGGCGGCATCTTGGAAGCAGGTGTGGGAAACGGCCGGGCCCACCCGCATCCACCGCTACATCTGGGACCCAGGAGGTGGCGTCGTAGGAGAAGACCTACCACGCCTGCAATGGACCTTGCTGAACCGTCTACGTACGGGGGTCGGCCGCTTCAAATCATCGCTGAAGATGTGGGGCCTGGCAGACAGCGCCGCGTGCGAGTGCGGCGAGCCTGAGCAGACTGCCGAACACATAATTACCACCTGCCCCCTATACAGACCACCTTCAGAAGCCGGCCTCTTCGACGTAGGACCAGAGACGAGGACATGGCTGCACGACACTGAGCTGGCCATCTGATGATACATGAAAGAAGAAGAAGAAGAACGTGTGGTCCATAAGTTGTGCTAGGCCACAGAACGTGTGGTCCATATGGTGCATCAGTGCAGGCAGGAGGCAGCAAGGGTGCGGGCGCACAACTCCAGCACCTGCACACTCCCCTCGGGCACAAAAGAACATGGTCCATGAGTGGGGAAGGAAGTCAAAGCAGATCAGCGGGCAGGGGGCACAAGGGTACACATCAAAACACAAGGCAATGCAAGGTGAGGGGCGCAGGAGAGCAAGCCGAGAAAGCTCGTCCCTAGCGTATGTCACCCCCCCCTGTCACCTACTCCACCCTTGCCCCAACCCGTATTTACACAATCTACAAATTTACAAATTCGTCGCTAACGTCTTGTCTTTCCCATCCCCTAATCCAAATTCGTTATCAATCCCGCCTCAGGAGGAAGAGATGGAATAAACACAATGTCTCCCCCACGTCCTGATGCGTCCTTCATTCCAAATGCTTGCAAAAACTGGTGTGGAGTTCTGTCACCTCGGTGAGCGGATGCGGATCGTGCGAAGAGATTTTCTCCTATATATTCTTCCAAATGACATTAACACTTTTACTCTACCCGGGGTCTTGCCCTGCCAATCCATTGGCCACTTTACACTATGCGGTTCTAAAAACCAATTCCCATTGCACATACTGTGGCGCTCTCCAATTTGGGGTCTCACTCCCCCGATTATTCAACCTGTGCCCTCGCACAATTTCAGGGCTGGGTCGTGTGGCTCACCAGCAGGTCCGCTCACCTGCACACCTCCGCCACTGCAGTTGCCACCTGAGCTTACCTATCTCCTCACCCTAACCTGGGGAAGGTCCTCTGGCTCCCTTACCCCACTAATGCCCCCTCTGGCATCGGGCTACCCGGGTCCTCTCTCGGGATCCACGGGCCCCACTGAACTCTACTACCTGGCTCCCAGAGCCTACCTGCGGCCTCACCTGGCCGACAGACTACCAGTGGTGGAGTGCCCATTTAACCATTCTCACTAACAGGCCACACGCCCAGCCATGCCACTTCACTCATGCACCAAACCAAGCAATACCTTGCTACTTTCAGCACCACAGATGTCAATATCCAACCAAATTTTCCTACTCCCTCTACCTACTTTTAAACTACCCTCCCCGGGTACTCGTGAAGGGGTCCATCCTTCCCCCATCCACTCCTTCGCACCATACACTCCACTCCACGTATTCCACACTCCCACTCCACACCATTCATTCCATACACACACATCTCTCTCGAGCATTGCCTCATTTGCTAACCAGCACGACGAGGACTTCCATTCGCAATGCCTCATTTCATCACCCTCACTACAAAGATTCTCATGCACACAGCATCATTTAAACTAACAACTCCCTTCTAATACTAGTGCTCCCCGTCATCCCTTATACTAAGCACTCCCTCGTCATTATAATCCAACGACTCTACTCTACGTCCCCACTACAGGTACAATAGTCACTACTTAAATATTGGTCACCTATAGTCATCTCTAGATTTCTATCATTTGTCCTAACCCTCCCGGGCTAGTTTGCACCGCCAAAACCCCATAAACCAATAGCTCCTCTGCCCCAATTGAATGGTACAACTACCATTCCTCACTACTGCTATCATTAATCGTCCACTATGCTTGAGCCTCTCGGTGCGAATACATTTTCATCACAGCTTGGCTTTGAAAAGCCGAGCCATGTATACGGTGGTCTGTCTCCTGTTGGTTGGGTCTGTCCGGCAGTTACGATTCTGGGGAGGAGGTGTTGTCGGGCCAAGACTCCAGGCACCATCTCGGCGCAAGGCCTCGCGCTCCCAAGCGCGATGGCCCAGCCTTCCCCGGCCGGAGCGCCGCCGCCGCAAAGGGGGTGCCGCTCCGAACCCTCCTACCTCCCCTCGAACCGGGCCGGTCGCCTTGCCTGGCAAAACGCGGCACCGACCATGCAAGGCGGGACCCGGCCCGAATCGTGCACGGCGCTCCCTGCAGGAGCGACGCGGCAACGATCCCCGCCGGCCCCGCAGCACACAAAGAACACCACGCCCCGAGAGCTCGCGTCGGCTAAACGTCGGCCTAACCGCTGCCCCGGTCAGCGTCGATGCTCCACTCGCATGCTCACACCATGCGTCCCTTTTCTCACTCGCACATCCAGGCGTCTCCATACACTCCATGCATTCCTCTCGCACACATTCTTGCACGCTCTTACCATTCGCACACTCCGTTACATCCTCTGTAACTACCCCTGGGTGTGCACTCTTGCATCCACCCACTCAGCGCACACCTACCCACGGGTGTGCACTCTTTTGCACACCCAATAACGTGCTCTGGTGTGCTCTCCCGCACACGCTCCACAACTAACTCACACTCCGTGTCACTCTCACCCTCACTATCACACTCCGATGTGCATTCACTCTCTCACTCCGGCGCACACTTTTCTCTCACACGCGCGCCATTTCCACTCACACAGCGCACCACGGACCTTCTACGAGCGCCCGGGTTACGCCGGGATCCCAAGCGCGCGAAAACTCCTTTCGTGCCAAACACTTTTGCGCCAAATCTTTTCGCGCCATATACAGCCCTGCTTACCTTCGGGATCCTCTTCTCCACACGCACCTGCAAATCTTTATAAGGATTAGCAAGTACGGCATCACGATGCGAATACAGACTTTGCCTGCATTCCATCTCAATCTCCGATATTGCCTCTATGCCTGCCGTCTCTCCAATCCCAATTTCCACTATTTGTTCCATTTTACTTCCTTTTTTTCTCGACGACCGCTGGCGCTAATAAAATAGAATTTTCTAATTCTGCGGTCGCCGGCTTTCCCATACCCCGGGTCGCGATTTCTATACCCGTCCACCCGGCTGTGCTCTGCTCAGGCTCGCTTTCCCCACGCTTCTCAAGCCACGCTACCTCATTGCGTACCCCCGCAACCCCTCCGCTTGACCTGCGGTCTGTCTTTCCCCATTGCTTTTATTTCCCGGGTGAATTCGTCACTTTGGGCCTCTATTTGATCAAACAATCGATCCCCCATTTTTTTTTTTTTTCCTTCTTAAATAGAGCCATGAATAACTGCATTTCTTCAACACTCATTTGCACAACGGGGTTGGCCCCCGCCGCCACGTGCGAGGTGCCGCCATTTTGTGCGCCTGCAACCCCCACTACCGCATCCTCATTGCTTTCCTCCTCCATCTGTCCCACTTCTTCCCTGGGGTCCTGGGTTGACTCTAACTCCTCTTCTATTTCCCCCACCGGCATCCGATCGCCTTGATTATCCATGGCACGATTCAATTTAGATGTTGTAAAAATTTCGGCCGCTCGAAATTTTGACCCAATTTTTTCCAAAAATATAAAAATTTGGTTCGGGTCCAAATCCCACTCCCAGACACCAATTGTTACGACCAATAGCACAATTGGTGTCCAAAATTTGGTCTACTAAATTTAGTCCCAGGTTCCAAATCCCAACTCCTGACTACCAATTGTTACGGATCTCGGGGGTCGGCGCTCCCCTTATCAAGGGGGGTTAATCCCCTTGTCTTTTTAGCTGGCCGTCCCGAGTCCTGGGAATTATAATGTCCTTCCCGGCGCGGCGTTAGGTAGGGTTTGCTAGGCCTAGGGGTTCGCTGCTACCTAAGTACTAACTCCCGCCGGAAACGAGGGAATAACTCCCGCTCAAACCACGGATATGATGGATAATGCCGAGCGGTTAGCAATCCGCGATCCGAGCTATTAACAAAGACTAAACCCGATTCTGAGCGGTTCCTAATCGTGCCACAGGTACTCAATTGATAGAAGGGACGGAGGCGATCGGATTGGGGAAAACCAAGAAAGAACAAGGTAATTTATTTACAAACCAAAAAGTAGAGGAAAGGAAAGAATGTACAAGAAGAAGAAGAAGAAGCAGGACACAGGGCAGTCTTATTACAGTCTTATTCTACAACCCCAGACAAACAGACACACACACTCACACGGGGATTGTAGCTGGTAGGGTGGAAGGTCCAGGTAGATGGTCCAGGCGATGGTGTCCAGGCTCCGGTCCCATGGGCGAAACCCGGCAGGCAGCTCCGCGCGTAGTTGGAACGCGACCGGACCTTACATATGGCGGGGGGGGGGGGGGGGGGGGGGGGGGGGGGGGGAGGAGGCTCGTGTCCTTTGTACGTAATAAGCGTATGGTCGAGTCAAACGCTCTCTCTCTCTCTCTCTCTAGTTCTCTATTCAGCGCCAACGAGTGAGTCCTCCTTTGCCAATGTGCGCTCCGTATAGGCTTTCGCAATGCACTCGGTGCTCTCTCATCAAGTTCACCAAAAGAAGAAGTCCGTGCAAGTCCGTTACAATCAGACGTCTCCGCGCAGTCCTGTGAAAGGGCTTTTCGTTCGCACTTATATTACGTGAGCCAAGATCACTCCGCGCGCTCCAAAACCACGCCCGGCAGCGATCTCACCTCAGCCCTGGTTGGTTGGTGAGGGCTTACCGGCCACGCCTTTGACGGCTGGTTGACGGACCACACCTTGTTCTTGGCGTCCCGCCCCCTTCTTCCTCGAGCCTGACCGCATGGTTAATGGCGTCGTTTGAACGAGCTTCAGCTCAATGGCAGCAAACGCTGCTAACGAAGGCGCGTAATGGCGTTGCTTGGAGAGAGAGGGTCAGCAAAATGGACGAAGAGGGCCTACTCCTTATTTGATTGATGCAACGCAGATTCAACTATTGGAAACACGGCCTTAACTAAAATACATAATAATGAAATAACTGGAATTTCTAAGGTGGCCTAACGTGTTTGCTGTGGACTAACGAAGGGTGCTACCTTTAACCTTTAATGTCATATTTACAAGAGTTCCATATTTACAAAAGTGTGGGTTCTAAAACCGCAACTATATATATATATATATATAAATCGTTAGATTAAATAAGACGCGGACGTAGCTTCAGGACGTCGATCTTTAATTGTCGACCAGCTTTCGACCAACAAAGGTCTTCTTCTGAGTCAGCCCCATGTTCGACGGAAGTCAATGTCTGTGGTCTGTCGGGGATAAGATAAGACTGTGTCTAAGTGCCCATCTTTCTGTGCTTTACCTCTGACCGTGTAATCTACCCGTTTCTGCATCACCAATATTATATCCTCCTCCGGAGGTCTTGAGAACTGTACCCCTTGTGTCGTGTCATTTAACCCAGCCGTTGTGTCCTTTCCATCATTGATTTAGCATAGCGCGACTTAGTCAACGTTTCGAGTGGAATCGGGTAAACTGTGCGAACACGGCGGCCATTCCGCTCGGGCCCATCATAACATCTTAATAAGTCGTGTCCGTAACAAACTTCCGTCGAACTTGGGGCTGACTCAGAAGAAGACCTTTGTTGGTCGAAAGCTTGTCGACTAAGACAAGATCGACGTCCTGAAGCTACGTCCGCGTCTTATTTAATCTAACGATTATATATTCAATACAAATGAGACACCCTGCTCGTACTTTGGAGTTTCTACTATTTCTTACAGTCTATATATATATATATATATATATTATATATATATATATATTATATATATATATATATATACTATTTACATACATACAAACATACATACATACATACATACATATATATATATATATATAATATATATATATTATATATCATATATATACTAGATATATATATATATATATATATATATTATATATATATATATATATATTATATATATAATATATATATATATATACATCTATATATACACAAAGAGTTAAGTTAAGCACCCCTACACAAAGAATTAAGTTAAGCACCCCCTAATCCTGTCCTGAACCTGAACCCCCTCGAGCACGTTTGGGACATGTTGGGACGACAAATTGCGAAGATGGTCCCTCCAATAGCCAATCTGGATGAATTGGAACGTGCATTACATCGGGAATGGAACAACCTGCCACAGCAACGCATACACGGCTTACACGGTCT